>NC_057807.1:172834864-172942563 GCF_018294505.1 Triticum aestivum | reverse complement strand
GCTGAGAGGCCGAGGCGGCGGACGTGGGATTAACTGCGCACGATGCCCCACGCCGCCCCATGATTTACCCCCACGAAGTTACTGCGCGCAGTAACAACGTGGGAAAACCAACCGTCCACGGCCGCAACGGATCCGTTCATATGCCGAGGCACGGTGATGGCGGGCCCCGCCTGACGGCCCGTCCCGTCGAGCGCGTGGGTAGGCAGGCTATCCTCTCCACATGGCGCCACGCGATAGGACCGCCCCGATGGCTGCAGGGAAGCGTATCAGGCACGCCGCCTGGTTTCTCGCCGCGACTTTCAAGCTGCGGCTCCTCGCTGGAAAACATCAGACTCTCGACAATCGGCCCAAGGGAAGACGGCAGCCGAGTTCCAGAGTCCGCACCGGGAAGGTTGAAGCTGTCGAAGCCCCACAATGCAGCGTCCGCAGGGCTTCACCAGCTTCGGGGACTACTGTCGGAGTAATGGGCCACGGGTAGGCTAACCCGAGTCCCAGGACCTTTCAAGACATCGAGGCAGGCCGCGCCCCTCAGGCCGAATCCTAGACGACGACTCCAAGACAAGCCGAGTCCCAAACGGCGACTCCAAGAAAAGCCGACTCCAAGCTGGCGACCTCCAGAGAGGCCGACTATGGAGAGTCGGCCCATGACTCCTCCCTCATCACGAAGTACGATGCAGGGTACGGTCACGGCGTGGCCGTTTCCCCCTGCTTACGAAGGACCGGCATGGCTACAGTGAGCCGTATCGCTTGAAGATCCCCAGCGAGGCGCGGCACTGTTGCCATGCCTGCCCTGACCTCAGCCACAGTGCGCAATGCACTGTGCCCACGACGCCGGCCTGTACGACCCGAAGACCGCGGGGCCGCCTGTTAGTGGGTGGACCGAAAATGGCCTGAGCGCCCCGAAGATGGACCTGCAGGAGTCGACCTCCCCGGAGTCGGCCGACTCCTCCCCAGGGCCCCACGAGCCATTAATCAGATAGGATGGGGAATGGCGACAGTGATCGCCCGATAGACGGCGGCACTGTTGCCATGACCCAATGACCAAGCCTGCGTCATCAAGAGTGCCGCTACAGTATCAAGCCTGTCCGTGGGACCCACCAGTCGGTGGGCCCCAGAAGCCGGCGGGAAGGACGGCGGGCTGAGAGACAGACGGCTGGGACCCGTGCCCATCCGGATTACCATTGTACCCCGGGGGTAGGCCTATATAAACCCCCCGGGGCACCCATGCAAAGGGTTCGGACCTTGATAGAGATAGACCAGATAGCATCGGAGGAGAGAGCTAGCCTTGCCCTCTCCTGCCTCTCCATACAGCTCCAGGAGCACCATTGTAGTCACTTTGCCTTAGTGATCATGCGGAGACCCCGCAGAGCAGCAGTAGGGGTGTTATCTCCTAGGAGAGCCCTGAAGTTGGGTAAGTTCCACCGGTGTGCATGTCTTCGCCTCATCCCGCTTCCAGGCACCGGCGACGTTCTACTCGCTCCCACCATGATAAGCCATCCTTTGGCATATGTCACACCCAACCCCCGACACTAACTCTGAGCAGCCACCAATTTATGGTGTAGGGGATGGGCTATTTATAGCCACTAGGCAACCCGACCTGATATGTCTGAAATGACCCTGGGTCAATAAGGAACTGACACGTGTTCCAACGGTTAGATTTCAAACACACACGGCAACTTTACTTGGGCTACAAGCAAAGCTGACTCATCCAGCTCTAGATAAGATTTGCTCTCATTGTCTTTGCTCGAAGACATAGGATTTGGGTTGAGCATCACTTCAGTCATTCTAACTTTGTTCACTTGGACCACACTTAACAGTACGGTGGTTCCTATGACTCAACAAAGAAGAAAAAGGAAACAACGAAACGACACAATCTTCGCGCTCCATAGTCTTCACTCAATGTCTTCTCATGTCATAGTCTTCAATATGAATATCTTCACATACCACCATTGTCGTCAATGTCTACATACATTTTTAGGGGTCATCTCCGGTAGGTAAACCGAATCAATATGGGACACTACCTGTGTTATCCTGCAATTCTCACAAACGCATTAGTCCCTCAACCAAATTTGTCGTCAATACTCCAAAACCAACTAGGGGTGGCACTAGATGCACTTACAATATCCCCCTTTTTGGTGATTTATGACAAACTGGTTGAAGTTTTCAACGGGGATAAAGTATGTGAAATTGTAAAGGATAGGGTATTGTCTTCATAAGTGGCAAAGGCTCCCCCTGAACATGTGCATATAAGTAATTTGCTTTTGGAATGCAAATGCACATGGCAGGTTGTACTTGTGGAGATCCTCTTCAACTTATGAAGGTAATTCATCATGCATGAAATGATATAACTAAGAGAATGACATGCATAATGAAAAATGGACGTCTGCAGAATGATCTAAGTGCGGAAATTATCATCGCACATGCGGAATTTATCATCGCATCATAGAAAACCAAATAAGTAGCACACTACCATCGATTTTAAGTGTTACAACTCAAAGAACCAAACGTATCAAAAGTTAGAGTTGTAAACACTAGGCAAAATATAAAGCAACCGCCCATATGAACACGCTTGAAGACTATCAAACTCATATGCTTCTCCCCCTTTTGTCAGTAAGGACCAAAAAGGTTTGAAGACATAGAGCATCTACTCGTTCCCATGAGGAGTAGGTGAAGCAGCAGGGTTGTCGTTGTTGTTTGGCGGCGCAGACGAACTTGGTGCAGTGTTGATGCGTGCAGAAGTAGGGGGCGGTGAAGTAGCATCATCTTCATCATCGATCACTTTGGCATTCACAGTTGCCGCGGAGGAAGAATAGTCAGAGTCTTCAAGGGATGGAGTTCGACGTAGGACAACATTCCATGGAGGAGTGGAGTCAAACTTGAATCTTTTAGTGAAGCCATCGTCTTGAAGATCTGCTTCAGCACTGAGCAGTGTCAAACTCTTCCATGATCGCCGACAGGTCTCGTGTGTGACAAAAGCATTATTGGTGGCAAGATTTCGAATGCGATTGACATCCACCAAGAGGCTTTGCATCTGTCGCTTGAGCCAGAAGTGATGCTTGTCTTGTTTCTGATGCAGTGCCACAAGAAGTTCTCGGTCATTTAGGACGCGAGAGTGCTTCTTAGGCCTTTGGGCAATTGTGCTCTCAGTAACTTCAGTTTGCGCACGGTGAGGCAGACGAGTGTTCCCAGCAATTGGATAGACACGAGTTACTGCTTGGACTCCTTCCATGGGTTGAGTGAAGCTTTGCCGATCAGCATTTTGAAGACAAAGAGGCTTCTTGGCAGGCTCAGGGTATATGGCTTCAACTGAGATATCCACCTTTGGTAGAAAGATCAGATGATTGCGAGCAGAGGGCTGATAGTTGATAGCAGAGTGTAGCTTGATGAGGCGCATGACCCATGGAGCATAGAATTTCAGGCCAAAAAGGTCAGATCAAGACGCAGCCAGTTGCCGGATGAAGAATTCTTGTGTATTGAAGCTGATGCTATTGAGGATGTAAAAGACCAATGTCTTCATGGCTCCTTCAAGTTTTGCAGCTGATGAATGCCCTTTGATAGGCCATAGAGTTCGCCTGATGATGTGATATATTGTGCGAGGCAGATACTCAAGGTCATCAAGAAAGAACTCCTTTGGGTATTCAGCGTCAGGTGGCAGAGGCTTCATCATGCTCAACATTTGGCTCATGTTGGGCTCTGGCTTATGGAAGATGCTCTCCAGTGCATTGCGGTGGAGTTAACAATCAGGTTTGAATAGCTCTCCGGGAGTGGGTAAGACTGTAAGCTCAATGACGTCAAGAGCTTTGGCTTCATGATGAAAATTTCCTGTCATCCACTCGAGAACCCATGTCTTTGTATCCCTATAGTAGCCGCGAATGTGGAGGGTAGCATAGAATTGAAGCAAAAGTTCCTCATTCCAATGTTCTTTGTCTATCACAAAGCTGAGCAGACCTGCATCACGAAAGTAGTCAAGTGCTTCTTCTAAGCATGGCAGTCCAGCAATGGCTTCAGTGTCGAGGCGCATATGAGGGAAAATGTGCCCTTGATCATACAGAACGCAGGAGTAATAGCTTCACTGCTGATAGCTCCAGAAACGATCAGATGATATTCTTGGCCTTGAGTAGGGGTTCTTTGCTCTGTCAAAGAAGGTGTTGTGGCTTTTGAAGCTATTTGCATTGAAGGACCCTGTAGAGGTGGCAGTACCTGGGAGTAGTGGCGGAACAGGAGTAGTGGCAACAACAGAGGCGTCAGGCTGCACAACAGATGCTTCAGGAGCAGTTGCATCATTGGCTTCTGGCACATTGGTTGGTGCAGGCTCCACATTTGCTTCAGCCATGACTACGTCATTGGCTTCATTTGTGTTGGTGGTGGAAGCCTGAAGATTTTCAACCTCCACTTGATGAGCTGGAGGGTCGGGCACTGGCACGTTCACTTCAGGAACAGCTTCTTCTGTAATGGGGGGAGTTGGGACACGTTCTTCTTCTTGTTTGTCATCGGCTGATGCAGCCGGATTGTCTTCAGCAACTTTGGCTTCAGACACGGAGACATTCACAGTCGGAGTGGCTTCTGGAAACACTTGACGTGCAACAGATTGGTGGTGCACTTCTCCTTCTGGAACGCTCGAAAGAGGGACTTGAGGCCTTGGTCCTTTGCGAAGTCTGAGTAATGCTGGCGACGCCTTTGGAGATGGAGTTGGCTGGGCCTCAAAGTCATCCTCTTCTTCTTGCACAGGTGGTGTGACTTGTTGTTGTTGGGGAGTACTCGGGGAGCTTTGTTGTTGTGGGTGATCAGCCCATGATGCATCCTGAGCAATTGGCGTCAGAGGACGACCAATGCTGATGAGTTCGCTGTTCGTGAGAACAGGCGATGATACCAAGTTGTGTTCGATCTAAGGAAGAACTTCATCATATTCAACATTGTCATTGTGACCAATGTCTTCAGCAGCGGTGGGATCAACTGCTGGAATGTCTTCAGCTTCCTGAGCCTCTGTGGAAGCAGGCTCATGAACTATCATCTGTCGTTCTTGGTGTTCAGATGTTGGGCGAACCATTAATATAGGTTCAACAACTGAGGGCTCTGTGGGAGCAGCCCGATCATTCTTGATTTTGCGCTTCTTCTTGGAGGGAGCAACATCAGAGGCTTCAGGATTATTCCTTTTTCTGGCTTCAGCCTCGGCAGTCCTCGTCTTCTTTAGTTCTGAAGCGGTTGACCTGACCTTTGGCTTCGAGCCAGTCATGCTGCTTGGGAAGACTATGCGAGGTTATTCCTGCCTTGAAGGTGCAGATTGGTCAGTTGATGGCTTCTTCTTGGTTGCAGCCATTCTGGGGTCAATGCCAGGACGACCAAGAGCCTTGCGCTTCTCAGCCTCATTGTAGGCTTGCACACACTTGTCATCCAGACTCTTCATGCACTCACGAGAGCCTTTAGCTTCTTCGCGCTTCTTGAGAAAGGCTTCTTTGAGCTCGTGCAGCATGATCTTTAAGTTTTTGACATCTTGCACGATGTGCTTTGCCACATGCTTCTTGAACTGAGCTTTCTCATAGTCGATCTTGTGCTTCAGTTCAACGATGTGCTGAGCAAGAGCTAGGTCAGAAGCAACGGCGCCATTGAAGGAGACGCTGAGGCCAATGGGCAGTTGCAGATCTTCAAAGCTGAGATTTGGGGTGTCAAACCACTCATCAATGAAGTTATGGATGATTGCCACATCGAAGAGAGGCAAATCATTGAAGATCTCTGCTTCTTCCTTACTCTTGATCAGTAGCTCAAGAGCATCATCTACAAGATCTTCATTGCTGGACAGATCAATGTGCTCTTCTCGCAGAATGGCAGCAGGAGTCAATGTCTGATCAGTATTTTTGATGATTTCCTTTTTCTTCTCTGTCTTCTTGGAGATACGTGATAGATCTTCAGACTACACACTGTCTTCAGGAGGTGCAGTGGCCAGTGGCTTTGCACGTGAAGCTTTTGGAGGAGGAGCTGATCTTGAAGCCTTAGCCTTCTTTGGCTTCTACAGCTTTGGAGTAGGAGCTGGGGCTTCATCAGTGTCAGAATCATCATCAAAATGATCCAGTTTGGCACCTTGGACCGAGATGTGAGTGATCAGGCCATCAAGGTTGTAGAATGGACCGATGACATTGGGTTCTGCATCACGTGAGCCGTCAGCACGGGGAGCAGAGGGACCAGGGTTGAAGTCTAATCCCAATGACTTCTTTTTTTCCTTGGCCGATGTCGTTGCATGCTGGAAGTTGCGCTTGAAGAGATTATCGTCACGACACCAGAGCAATGACGATGGGTCGGCATTTTTAGGCTGAGGTCCACGGACCATACAAGGGTAGAAACCCTGTGGAATAGCTTCTGCTCTGTTCTTGGGTGGAAGGCCTCGAAGGAGAATATCACGCCAAGGACTTTTGATAGCATTCTTCTCAGCATATTCCTGGGTCACGAACTTGTATTTGAACCATTGTTTAGCCCAATATCGTCGAATCCATTGGATTCGTGTCTTGCGCTGATTATAATTCCCTTCAGGATCTGTCTTGTAAAGCTCTGAGAGGTCATCAGGCAAATCTCTTGATGTTCCCCCACGATGTTGTCTGCCGCCCTTTCTTACTGATTTCTCTGCAGCCATGAACTTCAAACTGACTGGCTTCAACACGTTCAAAGGCTTCAAAGGCTTTCGCTTGTTGGACAAACATGAACTGGCTTCGGGAGAGTTAATGTGATGCTGTAAGAATTCTGCAAACGAATGTCGACTATGAGAACCAAGGGATTCTCCCACGGACATGTACCTGTGATAGCATTAGAGTGCGAGGGAAGGGGAAGAGGTGATATGCATTCTCAGAAGATTTTGAAGATAAATCAGTTTGAAGACATTTTCCTCATGATGCGAAGACATTCACTTATATGTTGAGAGTTGGTCCCAGATTTGTACGAATCCGTGAATAAGTACAAGTGAGGAATCTAACTAGATATGAAGCTTAAGTGAATATACTAGGCAGTATGAGATGCAGACAGAATAGATCTAACATTGTATAGGCAGAAACCAATTTTGGTAAATAGGATGAATCTTTAAGGATCAAAAAGATGGTAAAAATAGAGTTGTATTTACCACACGAAGAACTGCTAGATGGGATGAATAGGAGACCGAGCAGTTCAATCCATCGTGCCCTAACTTGGCAACGGAGGACACCTACGGCAGCGGCGGAGAGGACGATGTCCGCGGCCGGCGTGAGGACGGCGTCGGAGAAGTTGCGGCAGCTAAGCGCTTCGTCGCCGGCGTCATCGAGAGCTAGCGGTGGCGCTAGGGTTTTGACGAGGTGGAGAGGTGGAAGAAGGTTTTATTTACCGCAGGGGATATGTATTTATAAGGAAGTGTGCGGCACAGCGCAATTACGCAGGTGCCCCTGGCGGTTCATATCTGAGGGGCACATGGCAAGCATGCAACATACTCAGAGTTGTCCCACGTTCCCACGCCCGCCAGGTTTGTCGGATGGTCGTTCCGGCTTCTCTGGATTTCAAACAATAAGGATGAATCATTTAAAACAGACTTAATGTTTGTCTCTGTGTATTCTGCTGACAAGGACGCAGAGAAGACATTCGACAGTTTCAATAGAATGCATATGATTTGGACAGATAGAGCTTGAGATAGAAAGCATAGAGAGATTAGGGTCCGATCACATTCACTTAGTTCAAAAGATTCAACTAGGAAGACATAGCTATAAGTGAAAGCTGTAGAGGACAGAACACTAGTATATATATCAGAAAGCAATCAAATCAACATAGTGAAGAAAATCATGAAGATAAGTTGAAATTGAAGACAAACCAAATGCGAAGACATAACAAAAATAACGCCATGAGTGAAACACGTCAAACAGAGAAATTTGGTGGGGGCGTTACCCACCGTATAGGAAGTATTAGACCCAGACACGGCGCACAATTATCGTGGCGCTCCGAAGTCAAATTCCATGTTAATGTATTCACACTTAGAATGCAAGTCTTCATTGATTGAAGATATACTTTACATAGTGTGTTGCACATCTAAGTCATCAACATGAATAAGTGTTACGATGTGTGCCTGATCACAGGACATTTGAGGATTCCAAGATATTCCGCTCACACCGTAACTTGCAAAACCTTTTCTCATCCAAGGGCTTTGTGAAGATATCTGCCAGTTGCTCTTCAGTGTTGACGTGAATGATGTCAATATCTTTCTTCATGACATGATCTCTGAGAAAGTGATGACGAATTTCAATGTGATTTGTCTTCGAGTGATGGAATGGATTGTTGGCAATCTTGATGGCGCTTTCATTGTCGCAGAAGAGAGGTACTTGTTTCAGATTGATGCCATAGTCCTTGAGAGTTTGCTTCATCCATAGAAACTGAGCGCAGCAAGATCCAGCAGCAATGTATTCAGATTCAGCAGTTGAGAGTGATACACAGTTCTGCTTCTTTGAAGACCAACAGACAAGTGATCGTCCCATAAAGAGACATGTGCCTAATGTAGACATGCGATCCACCTTGTCACCAGCATAATCAGCATCCGGGAATCCAACCTGATCAAATTTTGAGCCCTTTGGATACCATAATCCGAGTGTTGGGGTGTAAGCCAAATATCGAAGAATTCGCTTCACAGCTAAGTGATGCGATTCCTTTGGTGCCGCTTGGAATCGAGCACACATGCAAACACTAAGCATAATATCTGGCCTAGATGCACATAGGTAAAGTAAGGAACCAATCATGGAGCGGTATACCTTTTGATCGAACTCTTTACCATTGTCGTCGGGACCCAGATGGTGTTTGGCAGGCATTGGCGTCGTGTAACCTTTGCAATCTTGCATTCCAAATTTCTTTAGACAATCTTTGAGGTATTTTTCTTAAGATATGAAGATGCCATTCCTTTGCTGATGAATTTGAAGACCAAGGAAGAACTTCAGCTCACCCATCATGGACATCTGATATGGCTCTTGCATCATGTATCCAAACTCATCACTATACTTCTGGTTGGTGCAGCCGAAGATAATGTCATCCACATATATTTGGCACACAAAAAGTTCACCATCATATGTCTTCGTGAAGAGTGTGGGATCGAGGGATCCAGGTTTGAAGCATTTGCTCTTCAGGAAGTCTTTGATCGTATCATACCAAGCGCGAGGAGCTTGTTTGAGGCCATACAGTGCTTTGTTTAGCTTGTACACCATATCAGGATGTTTTGGATCTTCAAAGCCAGGTGGTTGAGCGACGTATACTTCTTCTTCAATCTTGCCATTGAGAAATGCACTCTTCACATCCATTTTATATAGCAAGATGTTGTGGTGGTTAGCATAGGCTAGCAGTATGCGAATAGCTTCAAGCCTAGCCACAGGAGCAAATGTTTCATCGAAGTCAATTCCTTCAACTTGAGTATATCCTTGAGCCACAAGACGTGCTTTGTTTCTGACGACTTGACCATGCTCATCTTGCTTGTTTCGATATATCCATTTTGTGCCAATAATGTTATGCTTGCGAGGGTCAGGACGCTTGACAAGTTCCCAAACAATGTTCAACTTGAACTATTGAAGTTCTTCTTGCATAGCTTGTATCCATTCAGGTTCCATAAAGGCTTCAGCAACTTTCTTGGGTTCTGGTATTGACACAAAAGAAAAGTGCCCACAGAAATTTGCTAATTGTGTTGCTCTTGAGCGAGTAAGTGGACCAGGTGCATTGATGCTATCAATTATCTTCTCAATTTGTACTCATTTGCAACTCGAGAATGAACTGGATGAAGACCTTGCTCTTGCTGATCATTGTCATCATTGGGAGGATTGTCTTCAGTCTGAGCATTGTCTTCAGGTTGGTTAGGTGCAGAAATGATAAGTTCCTCTTCAGGCTGTGCTTCAGAAGGCAAGATTTCACCAGTTCCCATCAGCTTGATAGATTCGCTGGGCGGAGCTTCATCTAGTATACTTGGCAGGAGCTCTCTTTGTGAACCATTGGTTTCGTCAAATCGCACGTCCATAGTTTCGACAATTTTGTAGAGATAGAGGTTGAAGACTCTATAAGAGTGTGAGTCCTTTCCGTAACCGAGCATGAAGCCTTCGTGAGCTTTAGGTGCAAATTTTGACTTGTGATGGGGATCCTTGATCCAGCACCTAGCTCCAAATACTCTGAAGTAGCTGACATTTGGCTTCTTGCCAGTAAGGAGCTCATAGGATGTTTTGTTCAGAAGATTATGGATGTAAAAATGGTTGATGACGTGACATGCTATATCAATAGCTTCAGGCCAGAACTTTCTTGGTGTCTTGTACTCGTCGAGCATTGTTTGAGCCATCTCAATGAGGGTTCTGTTCTTGCGCTCTACGATGTCGTTTTGCTGAGGTGTGTATGGAGTAGAGAACTCATGAGTGATTCCCATTGTATCCAGATAAAGATCAAGTACGGTGTTCTTGAACTCAATGTCATTGTCACTTCTGATATGCTTGATCTTGACGCCATAATTGTTCATGGCTCGATTGGCGAAGCGTTTGAAGACATCTTGCAGTTCAGTCTTGTAGAGAATTATGTGCACCCATATATATCTTGAGTAGTCATCAACAATGACGAAGCCATAATGACAAGCAGTTGTTGTGAGGGTAGAGTAGTGAGTAGGGACAAAGAAGTCCATGTGTAACAACTCGAAGGGTTGAGATGTCATCATGATTGTCTTCGAGGGGTGCTTTTCCCTAGTCATCTTTCCAGCTTCGCAAGCACCACACAAATGATCCTTCTTGAACATGACACCCTCCATGCCTATAACATGCTTCTTCTTGGCGAGTGCGTGTAATTTCCTCATGCCAGCATGCCCCAGCCTCCGATGCCAGAGCCAGCATTCTGAAGCTTTTGCAAGAAGACATACGACAAGCTGTGGACCTGCTGAGAAATCTACCATGTATAGATCATCTTTCCGATACCCTTCAAATACTAGAGACTTGTCAGATTCCATTAGTACAAGGCAACGATATTTTCCGAATAGCACAATCATGTTCAAGTCACAAAGCATCAAGACAGACATTAAGTTGAAACCAAGGGATTCAACAAGCATCACTTTATCCATGTGTTGATCCTTTGAGATTGCAACTCTACCTAGAGCCAATACCTTGCTTTTACCAATGTCAGCAAATGTGATGTGACTCTTGTCTGATGGACGTAAGGTTGAGTCCATGAGAAGACTTCGGTCACCATTCATATGATTAGTGCATCCGCTGTCCATAATGCATTCTGAAGCATGAGATGTCATACCCTACAGTACAGTTAGGGGTATAGGCTTTACCAAGAGTATTGTGAAGCATAAACATTTGACGAGCAGGAGGATTATTGAAGCTCAGATCAAGATTAGGACTGATAGGATGAATGGCAAACAATTCAGGAACAAAATACATAGTGAGACCATTTGGGCATTTGATCTTGCGCCCTACAAGATGTTTTAGGTCCCCAACAATAGCATCAGACGCCTTTAATTTTCGGCCGGAGACCCTTCCCTGCAAAAGAAAGTTAATTCTTATTAACCAGCCACATCTTCACGGGTGGCTTAGAAGCAATGAGTCTAAGTGCAGCATCTGAGAACTTCGGCTTTGGAGCCCTAGAAAATAGCCTTGCAGGAGATGAATGATGCTCATATGAATAAGCAGAAAAGTTCTTAGTTCTATGAACATAGCGGTTTGAAGACACACGCTTGTATTCATAAGTTTGAGTACGGTTTCCCTGCAAAACATTGGCGTTAGGGTGACTCAAGTGAGTCCTCTGTCTGTATGAGGCCTTTGGACCATATGACGCCTTAGGTCTGGGGTTTGTCTTCTTCGCAGGTGGTGTCATGATCACATTCACTGGAAGATTCTCAAGACAGCTTTTGGGAACCCAGATCTTCTTCATAGGTGGTCCATTCCTGCAGTTAGTACCAATATACTTGGCAAACACTTCACCATTCTGATTCTTGAACAGCTTATAGTTTGCATCAAGGGATTCATCAATGATAATAGGATTAGCACAAGTAAAGCCAGATAAGGTGGATGGATCTATTGAAGGTTCCTTTGCAGCAACCCATGTGGTTTTGGGGTACTGCTCAGGCTTCCAGTACGACCCATCAACATTCATTTTCCTCTCGAACCCAACACCCTCTTTCCTAGGGTTTCGGTTCAAGATGTGCTTTTTGAGGATGTCACATTGTGTCTGATGCCCCTTGAGGCTTTTGTACATGCCTGTCATGTACAATTCCTTCAGCCCTGCATCATGAGTGATACTTGCATTGTCCTCAGATGAGGAATTAGTGATAGCAGAGACATATGAAGAATTTGTAGCATTAGAAGCATTTGAACATTCAGGCGAAGAAGTAGTAGTTTCACGTTCAATGCATTTCAGACATGGAGGAACAAATTCTTCCTGTGTAATGCTGATTTGTTGAGCAAGTATTGAATCGCGCTCCTTCTGAAGATCTTTATAATCCACTCTTAGCTTTTCAAGATCTTGCTTTCTTTGGAGGCATTCAGAAGAAAGCTTCTCGTGATCAGACAAGAGATTATTATGTTGATCTTGAAGGCCGTCAAACTTGGAATGAAGTCTCTGAAGACTCTCAGCCAATGCTTTTGAATGATCCATTTCTTCACGCAACATATCATCGCTCTTACTAAGCATGTATTGAACCTTTTCCAAGGCTCTTTGTTGTTTAGTGGCAAGGGAAGCAAGTTTGACATAGCTGGGGCCAAATTCATCACCTAATTCATCATCACTAGATTCAGAAAGGTAGCATTCGGTTACCTTAGCACCCCCTTCCATGAGGCATGGTGAAGATGATGATGTTTCAGGTGCAAAGGTCATCTCTTTGAGAGACTCCGTGTAATCTTCAAACCAAGGATCATGACGAGTATGATGACCTTCATAGACCTCATAAAGCCGGTCCCAGATTTGCTTTGTGTGATTGTGGTGCATGACATTCCTGAACTGATTTCGAGACAAACAGGAGCAGATGACATCCTTCACCGTGAGGTTCAGTAGAGTGTACTTGCGAATGTCATCAGCCTCCGCCATCTTGCATAGATCGGTAAGACCAATCTCAGTAACGGTCCACAGTTTGCTGTCCATAGCCATGAGTCGCTTCTTCATCATGGCATTCCACCGAGGATACTCATGACCTTCAAAGGTGGGGCAAGATACGTTCCTCAATCCTGCAGTCGACATAGCTAAAACTCCAGGTGGTTAAACCAAATCACACAGAACAAGGGAGTACCTTGCTCTCATACCAATTGAAAGTGCTAGTTATCGACTAGAGGGGGGGGGGTGAATAGGCGATTTTTATGAAAGTCTTCAAAACGTGGGAGTTTCGAAGACAAACAATAGAAATGACCTAATTGATATGCAGCGGAAGATAAACTACAACAAGCAAACCATAGTCAAGTATGCAATAATGTGAAAGTACAAAGACTAATAGCAGCTTAGTAGTAAGGATCAGGATGGAAGATAGTATGAAGCCAACCAACGATAGTAGTCAAGCAATGAAGTCAAATGGGTACGACAAATAGGCAATGACTTCACGACGGCAGACTCTAAGTAAAGGGAGGGAGAGGATAGAACCAGTCACTTGTTGAAGACACATGATTTGTTGGACCAGTTCCAGTTGCTGTGACAACTGTACATCTGGTTAGGGAGGCTGAGATTCAACTCAGAAGACCGCGTCTTCACCTTATTCCCCTTGAGCTAAGGACACACAGTCCTCGCCCAATCACTCTGGTGAGTCTTCAAGGTAGACTTCCGAACCTTCACAGACTTCGTTCACCGGCGATCCACAATGACTCTTGGATGCTCAGAACGCGACACCAAACCGGCTGAGGGATTCACAGTCCTCAAGTGTAATAAGTCTTCAGGTCACGCAGACAGAAAGACTTCAGTGATGCCTAACACTCGTTGGCTCTGGGTGTTTGGGCTTTGTCCTCGCAAGGATTTCTCTCTCTCAAAGGCTTCGAGGTGGGTTGCTCTCAAATGACAAAAGCCGTGTACTAACTCTGAGCAGCCACCAATTTATGGTGTAGGGGTGGGCTATTTATAGCCACTAGGCAACCCGACCTGATATGTCCGAAATGACCCTGGGTCGCTAAGGAACTGACACGTGTTCCAACGGTCAGATTTGAAACACACATGGCAACTTTACTTGGGCTACAAGCAAAGCTGACTCATCCAACTCTGGATAAGATTTGCTCTTATTGTCTTCGCTCGAAGACATAGGATTTGGGTTGAGCATCACTTTAGTCATTCTGACTTTGTTCACTTGGACCCCACTTAACAGTACGGTGGTTCCTATGACTCAACAAAGAAGAAAAAGGAAACAACGAAACGACATAGTCTTCGCGCTCCATAGTCTTCACTCAATGTCTTCTCATGTCATAGTCTTCAATATGAATATCTTCACATACCACCATTGTCGTCAATGTCTTCATACATTTTTAGGGGTCATCTCCGGTAGGTAAATCGAATCAATGAGGGACACTACCTGTGTTATCCTGCAATTCTCACAAATGCATTAGTCCCTCAACCAAATTTGTCGTCAATACTCCAAAACCAACTAGGGGTGGCACTAGATGCACTTACAACACCCTTCAGCCCCCCAAGGGGAGCAATTGATACCAGCGCGTGCGCCGTACCCAGCCCCCGCTTGCGAGGCGCTTAAGGGCAGGGCAACAGTCACGAGCTCCAGAAAGAACGCAAGAACTGAAGGCAAGACAGCGACACAAAGCGAGAAAACTCCACCCATTTTTATAAACGTACGAAAGTCAAACTACTTCAAGAAGTCGATGAGCAAGGACATAAAGGAGGCAAAAGCAAATGGCTGCCTCCGGTGTCTAGCTAGTCTTCAAGTCTTCTCACCAGCGCAGAGCTAAGTGCTTCCACTGGCTGGGCATAGTCATTGGGGACAGTGTCAACAGCCAGCACGGAGCATGGTGCTTCCACTAGGACATGGGCGGGAGCCCCCGTGAGGCCCCAGGGCGGCACTCAGGAGACTCCGGGGCGTGAGAGTGTCATGAGCGGAGACCTTCACAAGACAGAGCCTTGCTTCATGTCGCCCGACGAGGACCCCGCCGTGCGCCACCCCTGACCACCGTTGGGGATACCAGAAACCAGGACAAGACTAAGGGGCTAGGGGGACTGTCGGTGTCAAAACCGGCGGATCTCGGGTAGGGGGTCCCGAACTGTGCGTCTAAGCAGATGGTAACAGGAGACAAGGGACACGATGTTTTTACCTAGGTTCGGGCCCTCTCGATGGAGGTAAAACCCTACTCCTCGTTGATTGATATTGATGATATGGGTAGTACAATAGTGGATCTACCACGAGATAAAGGAGGCTAAACCCTAGAAGCTAGCCTATGGTATGATTGTTGTAATGGTTGTGTGTCCTATGGACTAAAACCCTCTGGTTTATATAGACACCGGAGAGGGCTAGGGTTACACAGAGTCGGTTACAATGGTAGGAGATCTACATATCTATATCGCCATGCTTGCCTTCCACGCCAAGGAAAGTCCCATCCGGACACGGGACGAAGTCTTCAATCTTGTATCTTCATAGTCTTGGAGTCTGGCTGACGATGATAGTCCGGTTGTCCGGACACCCCCTAGTCCAGGACTCCCTCAGTAGCCCCTGAACCAGGCTTCAATGACGATGAGTCCGGTGCGCATATTGTTCGGCATTGCAAGGCGCGTTCCTCCTCCGAATAATTCATAGAAGATTGTGAACCCCAGGATAGTGTCCGGCTCTGCAAAATAAATTCTACATTCCACCGTAGAGAGAATAATATGTACACAAGTTCAATTCGCTGACGTATTTTGTGGCGTGACGTCATGGCACTACCAAGCCTTTACTTGAATCGTTTTTTATTATACCACCTTAGCGCGTTTAGCGAAGCGGTTTCCTTGGCATGTCTTGTCGAAGAAGAGATCGTGTTCCCCTTATTCCGGGATTCTCATCAATACGGACGTGGGTAACCCAACCGCGCCATTGATGGTGGCGCTTGGGAGATAAGCAAGTTTTACCAGGCCGGTGGGGACGCATAGTCTTCATCTGCATATATATAAGGGGATAAGGATCCTCCTTTTTACCTACGCCTTCTTCCTCCTTTGCTTATCCATCTCCGCGCACTCGAGCTCCAGCGCCCAAGCCCGCAAATCTCGCCTCGACCTTCTCCAGTCATGTCCGGAGCGGGAGGCAAGTGGTTGGCTTCCTCCGTTAAGGAGGAGCACAAGTGGTTGGCTTCCTCCGTTAAGGAGGAGCACATCGAAAAGCTGCGCGGCGCCGGATACCTTTCTAGCGACATCGTGCACCGGCTGCCCGACGAGGGGTAGCTCATCCCCACCCCCAGGCCCCATGAGAGGGTCGTATTCCTTCCCCACTTCCTCCGCGGACTGGGCTTCCCGTTGCATCCCTTCGTCCGGGGGATCATGTACTACTACGGCCTGGACTTCCACGATCTGGCGCCAAACTTCATCCTCAACATCTCGGCGTTTATCGTCGTGTGCGAGGCCTTCCTCTGCATCCAGCCCCACTTCGGCTTGTGGCTCAATACCTTCAATGTCAAGCCGCAGGTAGTGAAGGGCATCCAAGCGGAGTGCGGAGGTGCCATGGTGGGCAAGATGCCCAACGTCATCTGGCTCGAAGCGGCCTTCGTGGAGTCCGTCAAGGGGTGGCAATCGGGGTGGTTCTATATCACTGAGCCACGTGACCCTAAATGGGCAGCGGCCCCCGAGTTCAGATCTGGTATCCCCATGCAGCTCACCTCCTGGAAAGAGAAGGGCTTGCTATGGGGTAGTTCGGAGGAGCTGACAGGACTCCAGTCCTGTCTCCAGACCATGGTGAACAAGAAGCTTAGGCTTGTCAATGTGATCCAGGTCATGCTCGTCCGCCGGATCCTCCCCTGCCAACAGCGGGCCTTCAATCTGTGGGAGTTCGATCCAGCACAGCACCGGACCCTCAGCGGGCTCTTCGACACAACGTACGAAGCTGCCTGGAGGGTGTTGTTCAAGGGCGGAGAAGCCCCCGCGTCCGCGACCGAAGATCGCGGATTCAGCACCAAGCTCCTGGCTGGCGAGGTAAGCTTTGTTATCCTCTATGGGACACTTATTTTCTTCCATAGTTTAATTCTATGTGGGATCTAAAACTCCCAATGCCTTTGACAGGACTGGCAGAGGACGTCCGGACAGGTAGACTGTCCGGCTCCCCTTCCCGAAGACCCAGCGGACGCCCGTTTAACGGGGCTGCTGGTCCCGGCACTTTATGTGGTGCCGGAGAAGAAGGCCAAGAAGAAGGCCACGGGAACTCGAAGAAGTTCCCGGCGCCAGGTGATATCGGACTCGTCGTCCGATGACTCCATGGCGGACTCCTCCCCCGAAGACGAGGAGGAGAAGGAGGACTCTCTCCCAGAGGGGGGAGAAAGGAAAAGGAAGGCTTCCCCAATGGGGGAGGCCGAAGGGTCCAAGAGGGGAAGGACTCTTCCCCCGGACAGCTCCACCAACGCCAAAGTTGGCGACGAAGAGTGGCCCTCAAGGGCCAGGCCTCCGGCAAGATCGTAAGTATCCGGATTCCTGAATAATTTATAATTTTTCTTTTGTGTCACATAGTGTCCTTCTAATGCCGCACACTGCCAGTAGTCCGGTCGACGATGATCTTCTCGCTTCATCGAGTGGGTCCTTCGCTCCGTCGGACGTGGATTCCATTCCGACCGCCTCCACCCCACGTGATGCTGACGACGCTGAGGTGGGATCCCAGGAGGGGACCCATCGGGAGGACGCTCCGGAGGTGCCGCAAGGCAGCCTCCCGGACTTTGCGCCGGACTCCATGCCGGAACCCGCAGTGGTTCCCGAGTCCGGCAGGCGGCCCCTTCGTAAGAAGGGCAAGACCGTGACACCGGCAGCCTCCGTCCAATCGGAGGCACCGGACAACTTGTTGGAGGCGCTCAACGGCGCTTCCATCAAGGAAGAGCACCACACTATCATGAGTGCGGTGATTCAGAAGGTTCAGCTCGCCAAGAGCGGGCTGACCGAAGCCAGCAGTAGCCTTCTAACAGGCTATGAGGTAAGAGGTTTAAAATATGTAATGTAATACCGCATAGACAGTAGCCCTTGATGCTCGGTTCGGTGTTCGGAAAGAAAAACCGGATTGAGGATATAAAAAAGATATACGCAGGAGTGCTAAAAATTATGTCAATATGGGTTTGCAGGCTGCGCTGCTGACCTCTGCCGCACTGACTACGGAGGTCGGTGCTTTGAAGCAGGACCTCGAGCGGTCCGAGCAAGAGCTCGGCCTTGCCAAGAAGTAGCTCAAGGACAAAGAAGGTGAGTAACACCACTTTGAAATTTGTACCTTACAGAAAAGGATTTTGGTTGCAACAGAAATAACAAGGATAACGTGGGTACTGCAGGGGCCACGAACAAGGTGGCGACCCTGAAGGAGGCTGTGTCCGCGGCCGAACGCAATGCGGCCACGGAATGAGCAGAGCGAGAAAAGCAGGAGGCGCGGGTGGCGGAGGTGCGGCAAGAGCTCCAGGCTCTCATGGAAAAGCATGAGAGTTTGGAGCGCGACTCGAAGACTCGAGAGTCCGAGCTTGCCTCGGCTCTTGAAAGTGCCAAAGCCGCTAAGGCCGAGGCCCATAAGTCCCTCCAGGAGATTGAGGCGATGAAGAAGATTGCGGCGGGTAAGGCATTTTTCATGCAAAGCAAGCATGTGAATGTAAATTACCTGTTACTTACCCGAATTCGGAGTCTCCAGGGGCGTTTGCAGATTTGCCTTGCAGCGTGTCCGATGCCGCCGCATTCTACCGGGCCGAGGAGGGGAGCTCAATGGAGAAGGTCTTCTGGTCTCAGTATGCTGAGGCCGGACATCCGGTGCCCCCTAGCGACCAGCTGAAGCAGCTGGTCGAGCTCCACAAGGTAGCCGAGCAGGCCATGAAGGGCCTCATAGTCCGGCTGTGGCCTGGAGAGGCCATGCCTGGGAGCTACTTCGGCCTCGTGCGGCGGCTGGTGGATGCGTGCCCTTGGGTGGAGGTCATCAAGCGCTCCGCCTGCATTGAAGGTGCCCGTCGGGCCCTTGCCCGCGCAAAGGTGCACTGGGGCAGGCTGGACACTGAGAGGCTTCTGACGGACGTGCCGCCGGCGGGCAAGGAGTATCGTATGCCCAAGATGTATTACAAGACTGTCCTGAAGGGTGCCCGCAAGATTGCGGATGAGTGCCCCAGAGATGTAATTATTGAGTAAACTCGTAATGTGTTATCCTGTGCGCTGAAAACTTTGTTCATATGCGCTAAGCAACGCTTATTTGATTTAAAATATTACCTTCTGTGCGGCTGTTTATCAACTCTGAGAGATGGCAAGTCGTCGACTTCAGCCCCCATGCCATGAGTGCTGGGGTGTTCGGGATAAACTTGAGCGCTCTTGTTCCCATATTTGGGTCCATCTAGGGAGGCACTCAACACAACGAACAAGGCAACCGGACTTATAATGCTTGAAGACTCTCACTTAGCCATAGAATTCTATAATTTTAAATTTCGGTGAAGCCCCTAGTGTTCGGAAGACCGAATTCGGGGCGCTATCCACGCCTTGGCCGGACACAGCCGGTTCCTCGCTCTAAGCGGCATAAGTCTTTAAGGACTCGAAAAGACCTCTCCAACAGTGACCAGCTCTCGCCTTATCATGACAGTCAGTTTTAGCTTTCTCCACTGAGGCGCTCGCCCAGCTCAACCGGGGCGCAATCGCAGTGGTTCTCCCAGTGCTACCTTAGCCGACGGAATGGAATGTAAGGTACCAAAACATGGGAGCCGGGCAAACCCAACTATTGACCCAAGACATGATTCGGAGCCAATTCATATAGTGCTATAAGTTCGGGGTGCCGCACTTGTGAAAGTGTTCGGACTTCACACCATAATGCGGGGAACGTAAGCCCCTGGTGTTTTCGGCCGTACCAAATTGTACGGATGCCAGATGTCATAAATAAACATATATATAGAAAGGAATGCAATTATAAGCGAAAAATGATGCATTGTTTATTCCAGCAATTCTGCCATGAGTGCAGAACGATACAAATAGTGCGGTAAGCAAGGGAGTGGACTATTTTAAACATGTCCCCCTCCAGGGGTGGGCTGCAGAATGCTGTAATAAACAGATTTAATGCTCGTAATGGAGACCACCTGAGTGTTCGTCGTAGCCCTTGTTCCTCCCTGGCTGTTGCATCGTGAGTTCGGCCGATCTACTGCCGGACAGGGCCTCTTGTAAATGGAGTCCTGTGGATAAAATAAAAAAAGGAAAAGAAAAAGAGCGACACACTTAGGAGCCCCTGGTGTGGTTGAGCCGCACTCTGGGCCTGTCGTGGTCGTGCCCCTCCCCCTATGCCCAAGGTATCTCCAGAGCGTAATGATGTACGCGGGGAGCTTGTCTTGCAATCATGCAGGGGCTGGGGGTGGGGCCGCATTGCTACGCGTGCTCGGAACGTGCCAGGTGGTCTTGATGTATGTTGCTCTGGGCGCGTTTAATCATGTCCGGTCTTTTATCGGCCGGTCTCAAAAATTGCCTTAAGAGGCTGCTCTGTACTTTTGCCGCAAGAGCCGCTGTGTGTTCCTCCGTTCGGAGGGAGCATTCAGTGTTTCCGTTGACCGTGATGACTCCGTGAGGGCCTGGCATCTTGAGCTTGAGGTATGCATAATGCGGCACGGCGTTGAACTTTGCAAACGCGGTTCGTCCGAGCAGGGCGTGATAGCCACTACGGAACGGGACTATGTCGAAGATTAACTCCTCGCTTCGGAAATTATCCGGGGATCCGAAGACCACTTCCAGCGTGACCGAGCCTGTACAATTGGCCTCGACATCTGGTATGACGCCTTTGAAGGTCATCTTTGTAGGTTTAATCCTTGAGGGGTCTATGCCCATCTTGCGCACTGTATCCTGATAAAGCAAGTTCAGGCTGCTGCCGCCGTCCATCAGGACTCTAGTGAGGTGGAATCCATCGACGATTGGGTCTAGAACCAATGCGGTGAATCCGTCATGGCGAATACTGGTGGGGTGGTCCCTTCGATCGAAAGTGATCGGGCAAGAGGACCATGGGTTGTACTTCGGGGCGACTGGCTCCATCGCATATACGTCCCTAAGTGCACGCTTCCGCTCCCTCTTGGGTATGTGGGTTGCGTATATCATATTTACCGTCCGCACCTGTGGGTGGAAACCCTTCTGTCCTCTACTATTCGGCGGCCGGGTCTCTTCCTCGTCGTTGCTGTGCATCCCCTTGTCATTGTTTTCGGCAATTAACTTGCCTGTCTGCTTAAATACCCAACAATCTCTGTTGGTGTGATTAGCTGGCTTTTCGGGGGTGCCATGTATCTGGCATGAGCGGTCGAGTATTCGGTCCAAATTGGGCGGACCCGGAGTAGTCCTTTTGAATGGCTTCTTCCGTTGACCGGGTTTAGAGCCTTTGAATCCGGCGTTGACTGTCGTATACTCATTGTTATCGCCGTTAACGCGGCGTTTGTTTTTGTTTCAACGTGACCTGCCATTGTGGTCCTTAGTATCCGGACTGCCAGCATTTTTGCTGAGGTTGTTGCTGCGAGCTAGCCAGCTGTCCTCTCCCGCACAGAAGCGGGTCATGAGTGATGTGAGGGCTGCCATGGATTTCGGCTTTTCCTGTCCTAGGTGCCAGGCCAGCCACTCGTCGCAGATGTTATGTTTGAAGGCTGCGAGAGCCTCTACATCCGGACAGTCGATGATTTGATTTTTCTTTGTTAAGAACCGTGTCCAGAACTGTCTGGCCGATCCATCTGGCTGCTGAATTATGTGGCTTAGGTCATCGGCGTCTGGTGGTAGCACATATGTGCCCTGGAAGTTGTCGAGGAATGCGTCTTCCAGGTCCTCCCAACACCCAATTGACTCTGCGGGCAAGCTGTTAAGCCAAGGCAGAGCTGGTCCTTTAAGCTTGAGTGGGAGATACTTGATGGCGTGGAGATCGTCGCCGCGGGCCATATGGATGTGAAGGAGATAATCTTCGATCCAAACCGCGGGGTCTGTTGTGCCATCGTAGGATTCAATATTCACGGGTTTAAACCCTTCGTGGATTTGATGATCCATTACTTCGTCTGTGAAGCATAGTGGGTGTGCGGCGCCTCTATATTGAGCAATATCATGACGTAGCTCAAGAGAGCGTTGTCTGCTGTGTTCGGCCCGGCCGGAGTTGCTGTATCCGGCGGGACAGTAGTCGTCGTGGGTCGTGGGGCGCCCACGTGATTCGTAGATAGATCTAGATTGTCTTGCCCTGTCCTCCAATATATCCCGCAATTCTGGCGTATTCCCCCTTGGCTTCGTACTTTTCGAGCGGTGCTGGGGTACGGTCTTGATGGAGGGCCTAGATGCCTCTCTGTCGCGACCATGGGGTGGTCGGTCTGCCGTATTGTGCGCTGGTGATGAAGGTTTGTATGCTTCCTCCTCTAGTCGGGGGAGCAACTTGCGTTTTGGGTAGCTTTTGGAGGGGCGTTCGAGTTCATACTCTTCGGCCGCGAGGACCTCGGTCCATCTGTCGGCCAGCAGGTCTTGATCAGCTTGAAGCTGTTGCTGCTTTTTCTTTAGACTGTTCGCCGTGGCCATTAGCCTGCGTTTAAAATGCTCTTGTTCGACGGGATCCTCGGGCACGACAAATTCGTCGTCGTTGAGGCTTGCCTCGTCTCCGGAGGGAGGCATGTAATTGTCATCCTCTATCTCCTCATCTGCCGCTCTCTCTCGAGGGCTGGCTACTTCATCCTCCTGTGTTGAATCTTGCTGGAGGGGGTTGTCTTCGGCAATCTCTGGGGTGTTATTATCTCCGGTGCCGGAATCTCCATTCTTGTTGTGGCTGGATTTAGAGCGGCGCCGCTAACGTCGGCGCTTGGGCTATTTCTTAGAGGAATCTGCCTCCGTTGCTTCTTCGCCGTCCCCATCCATTGGGGTGTCCACCATGTATATATCGTATGATGAGGTGGTCTTCCAGTGCCCTGTAGGCGCTGGTTCTTGATCGTCTCCGGCATCGTCGTCCATACCGTCGATGTCTTCGGAGTCATAGTCTAGCATGTCGGTTAAATCATCGACAGTGGCTACAAAGTGGGTGGTGGGTGGGCTTCGAATTTCTTTGTCGTCCATATCCCAACCGTCCCGACCGCAGTCCGTCCAGGGTTCTCCTGATAACGAGAGATGTTTCAGCGAATTTAGGATGTCGCCAAAGGGTGAGTGTTGAAAGATGTCCGCGGCGGTGAACTCCATGATCGGCGCCAAATCGGATTCGATTGGCAGGGGCGCAGGAGGTTCGGAGTCCGGCAAGGAGTCCGGCGCCTCGGAGTCACGAGCTTTATAAGGGACAAGGTCAGTATTCGGCTCCATCGCCGTGGAAGTTGCAGCTCCCGAGGCGGTGTCCAGCCACCTGTCCTCGATCTGCGCGGTCGGCTCCGAACTATGAGTCGGAGCGGACTTGTGTGCAGCCTCCAGGGTACTGTCCGGCGGCAGAGCTAGATCATGCCCATCGTGACAGTGCGGCACGCTCGGCTGCGTCTCGACCCTGTCGAAGATCAAGTCCCTGCGGATGTCAGCCGTGGAGTTTAGGCTTCCAAACCTGACCCGATGGCCAGGGGCGTAGCTTTCGATCTGCTCCGGATGGCCAAGTGAATTGGCCCGCAGTGCGAAGCCGCCGAACACGAAGATCTGTCCGGGGAGAAAAGTCTCACCCTGGACGGCGTTGTTGTTGACTGAAGAAGCCATCAAGCCTATCGGTGACGACACATAGGAACTCTCAATGAAAGCACCAATGTCGGTGTCAAAACCAGCGGATCTCGGGTAGGGGGTCCCGAACTGTGCGTCTAGGCGGATGGTAACAGGAGACAAGGGACACGATGTTTTTACCCAGGTTCGGGCCCTCTCGATGGAGGTAAAACCCTACTCCTGCTTGATTGATATTGATGATATGGGTAGTACAAGAGTGGATCTACCACGAGATCAAGGAGGCTAAACCCTAGAAGCTAGCCTATGGTATGATTGTTGTAATGGTTGTGTGTTCTACGGACTAAAACCCTTCGGTTTATATAGACACCGGAGAGGGCTAGGGTTACACAGAGTCGGATACAATGGTAGGAGATCTACATATCCGTATCGCCAAGCTTGCCTTCCATGCTAAGGAAAGTCCCATCCGGACACGGGACGAAGTCTTCAATCGTGTATCTTCATAGTCTTGCAGTCCGGATGACGATGATACTCCGGCTGTCCGGACACCCCCTAGTTCAGGACTCCCTCAGGGACGCTGGCGGCGTACTCGGCGACCGCAGGGTCCCCACCGGGGAGAAGGGCTCGCCAGCGCCTTCCCCGGCGGGGAACCTACCTCCACGCAGGGCCCTGCTCCGCGCAGCGCGAGGAGGGCCCTACTGCAGGGCTTCCCCCGCACTGCTCCCAATGTCCTTCACGCTCCTGCGGGGGATCAACCGCCCTGAGAGTCCTAGTGGCAGTTGCGCCCTGGTTCACCTGCGATCCATGGTCAGCGTAAGCGTGCCCCTGCGGCGTTAGCTGTACCCAGAGGTTGTCGCTGTTGGATATTTTGGTGGGGCTTGGTGGCGGCTTGAAGGAGAGCTCGGACTCGTGTATGTCCAGCGCCCAGCCTAGCATGGGGGATCGGCTGGGGCCATCTCCCAGTGCGTTCCTTGGATCCATCGTGACGTGGACGTAGGCTTCCGGGCTGACCGCACCAGAAACGCCACCCGGCTGCCTCACGTTCCTGCCTTCTTCAGTCGCCCTCTAGTCCTGTCGACCAGGGGCCGGTACTCCGGCGCGACCCCTGATGGTGTCTGTCACGCCCAATATGCGACCCTATCCAAAAGGAACTCGAAGGTCCCACCAAGGATAGACCCGCATATTGAAACTCTTTTGCAAGGTGGATATCATTACATCAACATTACATAAATAGATGGGGATACATACAAGAGGCATACAATGCCACACGAATACAACAACATCTTACATAAGAGCACCATCCGACTACGGATGAATCACAATCAGAAACTCAAACAACATCCACCCTGCTAGCCCAGGCAGCCAACCTGGAACCTATCCCCTGATCGAAGAAGTAGAAGAACTCCAAAACAAGCAAGCATCGCTCTCGCGTCATGATCATCGCATAACCTGTACCTGCAACTGTTGTTGTAGTAATCTGTGAGCCACGAGGACTCAGCAATCTTATTACCATGGGTATCAAGACTAGCAAAGCTTAATAGGAAAGGAAGGGGTAAAGTGGTGAGGTTGTAGCAGCGACTAAGCATGATATGGTGGCTAACATACGCAAATAAGAGTGAGAAGAGAAGCAAAGGAATGGTCGTCAACTAGCAATGATCAAGAAGTGATCCTGAACTCCTACTTACGTCAAACATAACCCAAAAACCGTGTGCACTTCCCGGACTCCGCCGAGAAGAGACCATCACAGATACACACGCGGTTGATGCATTTTAATTCGGATCTGGTGTCAAGTTATCTACAACCGGACATTAACAAATTCGCATCTGCCACATAACCGCGGGCACGGCTTTTGAAAGTTTTATTCAAAGCGAACTGTCAAGGGGGTCCCATAAATCAGCCAACCGCGCAAGGAACGCAAAATCCGGGAACATAACACCGGTATGACGGAAACTAGGGCGGCAAGAGTGGAACAAAACACCAGGCATAAGGCCGAGCCTTCCACCCTTTACCAAGTATATAGATGCATTAATAATATAAGAGATATTGTGATATCCCAAACATAATCTTGTCCACCATGGGGCAATCTTCAACTTCACCTTCAACTAACAACACTATAAGATGGGCTGAGCAAAAGCGGTAACATAGCCAAACAATGGTTTGCTAGGAAGGGTGTCAAAGGTTAGAGGTTCATGGCAATTTGGGGAGGCTTGAAGAACAAGTTATAGGAAGCGCAGCATAGTGAAAGAACGAAGCAACTAGCATAGCAATGATAGTAGTGAGATCCAGGGTAGCGGTCATCTTGCCTGAAATCCCTCTAGGAAGAAGAACGAGTCCATGAAGAAGATGAAGCCACGAATACGAACCAAGCGTAGACGAACGAATCCTCACGATCGCAACGAAACATAGCCAAACAACGGTTTGCTAGGAAGGGTGTCAAAGATTAGAGGTTCATGGCAATTTGGGGAGGCTTGAAGAACAAGTTATAGGAAGCACAGCATAGCAAAAGAACGAAGCAACTAGCATAGCAATGATAGTAGTGATATCCAGGGTAGTGGTCATCTTGCCTGAAATCCCGCTAGGAAGAAGAACGAGTCCATGAAGAAGATGAAGCCACAAAGAAGAACCAAGCGTAGACGAACGAATCCTCACGATCGCAACGAAACGTGAACTATCGAGAAGAAGTACACAACATAGTAAACACACCACACATATACATGACATGATGCATGACAAAGCTACATGAAGCTACTCATGGCAAGAGATGATGCAAACAAGAACAACACATCAAGGCAAGTTTAAATGAGGCCGGAAACAACATATAACAATTCCGGTAAGTCCTCATATGCAAATTTGGAAAATTGGTCTAGAACTGAATAAACCTTAAGTTCAAGTTGTTAAACAGCAAGTTAATATGCACCAAGATGATCTACACGAAATTCTAGTCAAGTTACATATAAAGTTCATTTAGTTCGGAGCTACGGCCTAGAAGATATGAGCAAAACAAGTTAAACATGGCATTGATGCTAAATGCATCCAAACATCAAGCAAACACCTCAAAACAAGGATGCAACATGATAATATGAAACTTCATGCAAAATCAAGCAAGTTTCATATAGAGCACACTCAAAACGGAGCAACGGTTCAACACATGCACTCTATACAAGTTTAAAGGGCATGATGTCCAAAACAACAACTAGGCATCTAGCAAGCATCAAAACCATATGCTACAGCACCTCAACGTAAGAACAAAAGGCATGGATATGATGTACAGGTAAAGCATGACAAAACATGAACACTTATCTATCTCCATAAATCACTAGAACATGCTCAAAGACATATGGCAAGATTGCAAATAATAACAGTTTCAGACTTATCAGGAAATAACATCAGGATGCAATGTTTAGAGCTATCAAACAACATGTTACAAGAAACTATCATGGCAAACAAAGGCATGGCATGAAACTACTAATTGCATAGAACAAGAGACCCTTACTGACCATGAGCAAAACGGGCACAGAAAATATGATGGCACCCATGTAAACATGGCAAGTTATATGACAGATTCAAACATGGCAGGAACAACGATAAGTAGGCATGTTGGTGAGCTTGAACCACTCACCACAGAGCAATACATGGCAAGGAAAGGCAACCAACAGTAAGAAGACATGTTTATGAAGCTAAGAATGGAAAGAACAAGTTCATAGGGTGCATGGATCACTAACAACAATCATGGCAATATTGAACTTAATGTTAATCAGGCTGGCAGCAACATTATTTAACAACTTTGGAGCAAGATAACAACAAGATAAAGTAGGCTATAAATGCAACCAGGGTAGGGATGGATAGAGCATGACATGTATAACAAAACATCCTTAGTGAACATCTCCAGATTAAGCATATAATGACTTGTAGCAGCAGGTTTACATAGCAACAAAATATAACAGAATCAGACAAGCAAAACAGCAACAGCAAGTACCCCACATAACAAGCTCGATGCACTCACTACATGACCCACAAAAATACATGGATGGCACCATTGTAAAGATGGCATGATGTAGATCAAAACACATGTAGAGCGCATGCTCATAGGACGCACACATCAAATGCAACAAAAATGACAAATCATCAAGTTATAACAGTTTCAGCAGGTTAACATCATATAGCACTCTTGCAACGATGATTCAGGCATCAATATGGACTCAAATGAACATAATGCAATGGAATGAAATGATCTATTGGTTGAGGCGAACAATTTGACATATTATACGCATGAAACGGTGCAGTATGTGGAGAGTTATGATGCGATGAACATGGCATGATAGTGTAAATAATTTTGGGACTTAGTGATTTTCGGGGTCAACCTTTGTCTGACCGGATCCAGATCTGACGTGCACGGATCGAGGATGGCCGGGGCTCACCGGAGATGACGAGGACGACGGCGGGGAAGGCGTGAGGCAGGGCGGCGGAGGCGGCCGGCGCCGGATAGGAGGCCGGGCGGCGGCCGAGCGCCGGCGCGGGGCGCGGCCTAGGCTGGCGGCGGCCGGCGGGGGGGCAGGCGACCGGAGGCGGCGGGGTTGCCGGCGGCACCGGGGCGAGGAGGTGCCGGGGAGAAGAGGCGCCGGCGCGCTGGCGGGCGGGGCGCGGCGGCGCTCGGGCGGCGCGAGCGTGCGGGGCGGCGGAGGCCGACGGGCGCGGACGACGGCCGACCGGGCCTGCGCGGGCCCGCGATGGGCTCGGGCGGGCCGCGGTGGCCGCGGGCGGGGGACGGCGCTGCGGGACACGTGGAGCTCTGGGATTCGTCGGGCGGCGGCGGCGGACGCGTCCGGCGGCTGGACGGACATGTCCGGCGGCTGGAGGAGGAAGAGGCTAGGGTTGGATTGCGGGATTTTCGGGGGAGGGCATATTTATATATAGAGGGAGCTAGGAGTGTCCAAATGAGGCACGGTTTTCGCCCACACGATCGTGATCGAACGGCCGAGAGCCTGGAGGTGGTTAGGATGGGTTTTGGGCCACTTTGGAAGGGGTGTTGGGCTGCAACACAAAGAGGGCTTTTACGGTTACCCGGTTAACCGTTGGAGTATCAAACGACCTCCAAATGGCACGGAACTTGACAGGCGGTCTACCGGTGGTATACCAAGGCCACTTGGCAAACCTCGGGCCATTCTGAGAACGTTTAACACCCACTCACAACAAGAGACAAAAGGGGGATGCCGAAGGACATAGGAGTGCCGGATTGCAAAACGGACAACGGGGAAAAAGCTCGGATGCAAGAAACGAACACATATGCAAAAAGAGATGCACATGATGACATGATATGAAATGGATATGATGACATGGCTAAGTGCCACACGCAAGCAAATGACATGGCAATGACGGCGAATAACTGGCGGACACCTGGCGCAACGAATCCGTGGCGTTATAACACTCCTCCACTAACAAGAGATCTCGTCCCGAGATCTTAGGACCGAGACGGAAGGGAAAAAGGGATGAGGTGAAACAAAAACTCAAGAGAAGAAGCAAAGAACCGAGAGCACTCGAGAAGAAGAGAGGAACGATGAGAATGACGAGAATCGAAAGCTCACGAAATCAGATAGACTATGAAGCCACTCCGGTTGGAACAAAATAAGAATGGAATAAGTCTGGAAGAATTTAGGCAGAACTCTGACTGAACATGGAAAGAATAGAATATGAACTTGAGAGGATGAAATTATACTTGATGGAGACATGACACAAAACCATCGGAAGAATTGAAATAGTTGAATGAAAAGAACGGAGAAGAAAAATGACAACTTGTGCCACGAATGAAATAGAAAGCATCTTTAGAAGGAAGGTTTGAACGGAGTTGTTGAGAAAATCAACAACGAAAAGAATAAGCTTGTTGTGGACTTATAGGTAACATGTCAAGATCATAAGGTGATAACGGCCACAAACGGAAAAGATTGGATATCAGAGATGAACGAAGAAATGCAAAACTCCACTTCAAAAGAATACGGAGAATTAATTGCACTTCGAGACGCGAGAAGAAAAGATACTTGAACTCCTCCAACAAGAATCTTGATGAACACTTGAATAAAGAATTAAATCATGAAGAACCACCATGAAGAACTCCGGTGACAAAAGGGTGATGAGATAGAAATGAAGGATGAAAGAATAAGATGAGCCTTGCGGTGATTTAGATGAAGGTTCCGACGAAATGGCCAAGGAAATTTGAACTCCGGAAAAGAAAAGATGAAAACACTTGGAACTAGAATTTATTCATCAAGAACAAACTCCAAAGGAAAGGATTACTCACTTGGATGAAATAAGAATAAGATTTATTGTATGCTTATCCTTCATCAAATTAAATTGATGACAAGCAATGGATTTGGCATGCAACTTATTCTTCTTGAAGAGGATTGAGAAGTGACATATCGCAAACTTGAGAAGGTCTTCATGAACCACCGGTAGGGTTGAAAAGAACGAATGGATTAAATGATAAACAAGGAAGAGAATCTTGAATGAACCACCGTAATAATTCAAAAATGACTGATGAAAGAGACTGAATCACTGGGAAGAATTAGAAGACAAATATGCTAGAGGGGATTTAGATACAAGGGAACGGGAAGAATTCGAACTGGACAAAGAACACTTGAATGAAGCACCGGGATAATTGATAACGATAGCTGAAATGTGAGGACAAAGAATCCTTTTGGAACGATGGCCTCCGATGAAAAGAAACGGGAAAACAATTTCTGACATACTCCGGATTGGGTAAGAAAAGAATAACTAACAAATGGAATAATTCGCGAGGATAACAAGAGGCTAGAACCACGAATCTTTGAGAGAACGGGCAAGATTTAGAGGAAAAACTCTTCTTCGGTCTTCAAATGACGACGAGAAACACCACCAAAATTACTGAGGTACTTCGGGAGAATGAAAAAACGAAGAGGTTGATCCAACAATGAAAAGAATTTGAAAGAGATCTTGGAGAAGGCATGTGACTGATGGGATCCATTCTTACATCACACTTTGAAAAGAATTATGAATGACTCCGGGGGAATTAGAAGAGTCAGGTAAGATCCTGGGAAAAGACCTCTGGGTTAGGGCCCATTGAAGAGAAAAATACCGTTGGAAAGGGATGTTGAACAGATAGATGATGCACCGGAACAAATGAAATATTTGAATGAGGTGACACCCTCGAATTAATTCGAACACGGACGAATCTCTTGAGATGTCTTGATCACTCCGAAAAGATAAACTGGCAAGAAGCGAACGAGCAAGGGGAAAACATTTTAGCCGAGGAAAAGAATATGGTCAACACCGAAAAACTTGAATTGAGTTCACCGGAGAAGAAAAAGAGATGAAGAATATCGAACAAAACAAGAATTCACCGGTTGAAATAATTGAGGGAAGACTGAAGAGGCTCCGTACGAATGAAATTGATGTTCGAAAGAGACTCGGTCTCTGGGAAGAAAAGGGTGGGAGGGTGGGAAAACAAAGGCAGCTTGGAAGGGGAAACCGACGAATAACTTCAAGAGGAAACACCGATTGAAATCATTGAGGAAAGAAAGCAAAGACTTCACACGAGTAGGAAGGATACTCGATTGTGGGCTACGGCTCCGAGATTAAAAGAGGTGGACGGGTGGGAAAAGAAAACAACTGAGGATGGGGAAACAACTTCATTGAGAGCGAACTGAGGATTGAACTTGGCAAAGATGTAGAGACTCGAGTCAACTTGACGAGAAAAGCACCGGATACAAAGAGCTGAGGAACAACGATCGAAAAACCAACTACGTGATCCTAAAGAAAAATTTGAAGGGGAAGAGGAGTAGTTCAAAACACCTATGTCAAGATTCCTTACCAGAGCGACGAAGGGGCTGAGGAGTAAAAAGAATTTCTACTCTCCGATATAACTAGACTCCGAAAACAGTTTTCTTCTAGACTCAACAACGGCCAAACTACACGATCAATCAAGGGGGCTCCTAAGGTCGGTCGAGGCTCTGATACCAACTTGTCACGCCCAATATGCGACCCTATCCAAAAGGAACTCGAAGGTCCACCGAGGATAGACCCGCATATTGAAACGCTTTTGCAAGGTGGATATCATTACATCAACATTACATAAATAGATGGGGATACATACAAGAGGCATACCATTCCACACGAATACAACAACATCTTACATAAGAGCACCATCCGACTATGGATGAATCACAAACAGAAACTCAAACGACATCCACCCTGCTAGCCCAGGTTGCCGACCTGGAACCTATCCCCTGATCGAAGAAGCAGAAGAAGAACTCCAAAACAAGCAAGCATCACTCTCGCGTCATGATCATCGCACAACCTGTAGCTGCAACTGTTGTTGTAGTAATCTGTGAGCCACAAGGACTCAGCAATCCCATTACCATGGGTATCAAGACTAGCAAAGCTTAATGGGAAAGGAAGGGGTAAAGTGGTGAGGTTGCAACAGTGACTAAGCATGATATGGTGGCTAACATACGCAAATAAGAGCGAGAAGAGAAGCAAAGGAACGGTCGTCAACTAGCAATGATCAAGAAGTGATCCTGAACTCCTACTTACGTCAAACATAACCCAAAAACCGTGTTCACTTCCCAGACTCTGCCGAGAAGAGACCATCACGGCTACACACGCGGTTGATGCATTTTAATTCGGATCTGGTGTCAAGTTATCTACAACCGGACATTAACAAATTCCCATCTGCCACATAACCACGGGCACGACTTTCGAAAGTTTATACCCTGCAGGGGTGTCCCAACTTAGCCCATGATAAGCTCTCGCGATCAACGAAGGATATACCTTCTCCCAGGAAGACCCGATCAGTCTCGGAATCCCGGTTTACAAGACATTTCGACAATGGTAAAACAAGACCAACAAAGCCGCCCGACGTGCCAACAAATCCCGATAGGAGCTGCACATATCTCGTTCTCAGGGCAATACCGGATGAGACTAGCTACGAGTAAAACCAACCCTCAAGTTGCCCCGAGGTGGCCCCGCAGGCAGCTCAGTTCAGACCAACACTTAGAGAAGCACTGGCCCGGGGTGGGGGGGCTAAAATAAAGATGACCCTTGGGTTAATTACTCCCAAGGGAAAATGTAGGTGGTGGTGAGGCAAATGGTAAAACCAAAGTTGGGCCTTGCTGGAGGAGTTTTATTCAAAGCGAACTGTCAAGGGGGTCCCATAAATCACCCAACCGCGTAAGGAACGCCAAATCCAGGAACATAACACCGGTATGACAGAAACTAAGGCGGCAAGAGTGGAACAAAACACCAGGCATAAGGCCGAGCCTTCCACCCTTTACCAAGTATATAGATGCATTAATAGTATAAGAGATATTGTGATATCCCAAACATAATCCTGTCCACCATGGGGCAATCTTCAACTTCACCTGCAACTAACAATGCTATAAGAGGGGCTGAGCAAAAGTGGTAACATAGCCAAACAACGGTTTGCTAGGAAGGGTGTCAAAGGTTAGAGGTTCATGGCAATTGGGGAGGCTTGAAGAACAAGTTATAGGAAGCGCAGCATAGCGAAAGAACGAAGCAATTAGCATAGCAATGATAGTAGTGAGATCCAGGGTAGTGGTCATCTTGCCTGAAATCCCGCTAGGAAGAAGAACGAGTCCATGAAGAAGATGAAGCCACGAAGACGAACGAATCCTCACGATCGCAATGAAACGGGAACTACCGAGACGAAGCACACAACATAGTAAACACACCACACATATACATGACATGATGCATGACAAAGCTACATGAAGCTACTCATGGCAAGAGATGATGCAAACAAGAACAACACATCAAGGCAAGTTTAAATGAGGTCGGGAACAACATATAACAATTCCGATAAGTCTTCATATGCAAATTTGGAAATTGGTCCAGAACTGAATAATCCTTAAGTTCAAGTCGTTAAACAGCAAGTTAAGATGCACCAAGATGATCTACACGAAATTCTAGTCAAGTTACATATAAAGTTCATTTAGTTCGGAGCTACGGCCTAGAAGATATGAGCAAAACAAGTTAAGCATGGCATTGATGCTAAATGCATCCAAACATCAAGCAAACACCTCAAAATAAGGATGCAACATGATAATATGGAACTTAATGCAAAATCAAGCAAGTTTCATATAGAGCACACTCAAAACGGAGCAACGGTTCACCACATGCACTCTATACAAGTTTAAAGGGCATGATGTCCAAAACAGCAACTAGGCATCTAGCAAGCATCAAAACCATATGCTACAACACCTCAACGTAAGAACAAAAGGCATGGATATGATTTACAGGTAAAGCATGACAAAACATGAACACTGAGCTATCTCCATAAATCAATAGAACATCCTCAAAAACATATGGAAAGATGGCAAATAATAACAGTTTTAGACTTATCAGGAAATAACATCACGTTGCAATGTTTAGAGCTATCAAACAACATGTTACAGGAACTTATCATGGCAAACAAAGGTATGGCATGAAAGTAATAATTGCATAGACCAAGGGACCCTTACTGACTATGAGCCAAAATGGCACGGAAAATATGATGGCACCCATGTAAACATGGCAAGTTATATGACAGATTCAAACATGGCAGGAACAACGATAAGTAGGCATGTTGGTGAGCTTGAACCACTCACCACAGAGCAATACATGGCATGGCAAGGAAACCAGCAGTAATAATACTTGTTTATGAAGCTAAGAATGGCAAGAACAAGTTCATAGGGTGCAAGGATCACTAACAACAATCATGGCCATATTGAACTTAATGTTAAGCAGGCTGACAGCAACATTATTTAACAAATTTGGAGCAAGATAACAATAATATACAGTAGGCTACAAATGCAACCAGGGCCAGGGATGGATAGAGCATGACATGTATAACAAAACATCCTTAGTGAACATCTCCAGATTAAGCATAGAATGACTTGTAGCAGCAGGTTTACATAGCAACAAAATATAACAGAATCAGACAAGCAAAACAGCAACAGCAAGTACCCCACTTAACAAGCTCTATGAACTCACTAAATGACCCACAAAAATACATGGATGGCACCACTGTGAAGATGGCATGATGTAGATCAAAACACATGTAGAGCTCATGCTCATAGGATGCACACATCAAGTGCAACAAAAATGACAAATCATCAAGCTATAATAGTTTCAGCAGGTTAACATCATATAGCACTCTTGCAACGACGACTCAGGCATCAGGATGGACTCAAATGAACATGATGAAATGGAACGAAATGAAATACTCGTTGAGACGAACAATTTGACATATTATACGCACGAAACGGAGCAGTATGCAGAGAGTTATAATGCGATGAACATGGCATGATAATGTAAATAATTTCGGGACAATGATTTTCGGGGTCAACCTTCGTTTGACCGGATCCAGATCTGACGCACGCCGATCGAGGATGGCCGGGGCTCGCCGGAGACAACGACGGACGACGGCGGGGAAGGCGCGAGGCAGGGCGGCGGAGGCGGCCAGCGCTGGAGAGGAGGCCAGGCGGCGGCTGGCGGCGGGGCAGGCGGCCGGAGGCGGCGGGGTTGCTGGCGGCACCGGGGCGAGGAGGTGCCGGGGAGAAGCGGTGGCGGCGCGGCGGCGGAGGCCGCCGGGCGCGGACGGCGGCCGACCGGGCCTGTGCGGGCCCGCGATGGGCTCGGGCGGGCTGCGGTGGCCGCGGGCGGGGGACGGTGGCGCGGGACACGTGGCGCTCTGGGATTCGTCGGGCGGCGGCGGCGGACGCGTCCGGCGGCTGGGCGGACATGTCCAGCAGCTGGAGGAGGAAGAGGCTAGGGTTGGACTGCGGGATTTTCGGGGGAGGCAATATTTATAGATAGAGGGAGCTAGGAGAGTCCAAATAAGGCACGGTTTTCGCCCACACAATCGTGATGGAATGACCGAGAGCATGGAGGGGGTTAGGATGGGTTTTGGGCCACTTTGGAAGGGGTGTTGGGCTGCAACACAAAGAGGGCTTTTACGGTTGCCCGGTTAACCGTTGGAGTATCAAACGACCTCCAAATGGCACGAAACTTGACAGGCGGTCTACCGGTGGTATACCAAGGCCGCTTGGCAAACCTCGGGCCATTCTGGGAACGTTTAACACCCACTCACAACAAGAGACAAAAGGGGGACGCCGGAGGGCATAGGAGTGCCGAATTGCAAAACGGACAACGGGGAAAAAACTCGGATGCAAGAAACGAACAAATATGCAAAAATAGATGCACATGATGACATGATATGAAATGCATATGATGACATGGCAAAGTGCAACACGCAAGCAAATGACATGGCAATGACGGGGAATAACTGGCTGACACCTGGCGCAACGAATCCGGGGCGTTGCTGTGTCGCCCGGAGCAGCCCCACGCTGAGGTAGCACGTTCAGAGGGGTGCGGTCTGCTCCGCAAGGCTGGTCGGCGCCGAGAGGCTCTCCAGGGACCCTGGGAGGGGGTGCGTGGTTGTGTCAGGGAGAGCGCGCTCCCTCACCACCGCCTGTGACGTGGGTAGGGTGTAGAATAGCGCCCCCCTGAACGCTGCATCTAGCAGCTCGGCGACCCGTTCTAGCAGGGCCTCGCGGCCACTTTCCAGCAGCCTGCACCGTAAGAGCTCTCGAGCCACGATGACCACTGCCCACATATTTGCCTGTTCCCTACGAGTGTGTGGTGCGGTCGCTGCAGCATGGTTCGCAGATCGCGCCACGGCGCGGTTGTGGCACGGCACGAGTGGAGAAGGTTGCGCCATGCGCCCCCCACGGCTGGTCGCCCCTGGCAGACCGCGGGCCACGAGCAGAGCAGAGTGGAGGTCTTCCTCGTCGGCGAGCGCTGTCGAGGAGGCCTGGACGACCCAGTGCTCGACGTGCGCCCCCGGGCCGTCGGCCATGGCGTTGGTGGAGCGGTGGACGACTGGTCAATGGAAGAGAAGATCCGATGCACCCCTAGCTGGCGCGCAGAATGTCAGATTACGATGTCGGTGTACTGAAGTAGGGGCACTCCTTTTTACCCCTTACTTGTGCACGGGCAGTCAGTGCCACAGGCGAAGCCACACTTAGCAGGGCAAAAAGGAGGAGTTGAAGCCATGAGAACAATCAGTGCAACGCCAGAGACCGAGACCACAGAGAGCAGATGGACGAAGCAGGTTTCCCCGGCAAGACCCATGCCGGGGCAGCCTCAGCAGCCCCGACAAGGCCCTTGCTATAACGGCTCGCCCACACCAGCGGAGTGAGCCACCCTCAAACCTGCGGACTCCAACACCGTCAGCTACGTTGGGCCAGGGCTTCGGAGGCACCTCCATGGTGGCATCGAGATCTTTGTTAAGACAAAGAATATCCAAGATCAGATGACGATTGGAAGGCAATGATCCTCGACAAGATCCTTGCCGAGGAAACCCGCAAGAGCCCCGGCAAGATCCTTGCCGGGGACGACAGCGGCGACGGCAAGACCCTTGCCGGGCCACCCAGCAAGGCCCTTGCCAAGGGAGTCAATGGGGCCATTGCCAAGCCCACGCCAATCAAGTTTCCACCGCCGTTCACATGCAGCTGCCAGCCCAACCAGCTGGGCAGGCACCTGCGTGGCAACATGCAGCTTCCAGGCCGACTCAGCACATGCCTATGTGGCGGCATGCAGATCTTCGTGGAGGCTCCACCACCGCGCCACCTCAGCTCCTTGCCAGCCTACATGGCGCCGCATGCATCGCTGGCCAGGGTGCGTGTCGAAGCAACAAGGAGCGGCGACGGACGGGACGGGCCTCGCTCCCATCCCCGATAAAGCAAGAGGACAATGCGCCTTGTCCTGTAATACGAGCGATAAGCTCATAGCACTGTAGGCCGATCCACCTCCTGTGTGCCACTGTGGCAGCCCCTTTCGACTATAAAAGGAGGCCCATGGCGTACTTGAGAGGGATTCGGCTCTTTTGGACCATGCAGCCACCGTAGCTAGTTCAAGAGCTCAAGAACACTCAATACATCCACCAAAGCAGGACTAGGGTTTTATGCATCCTCGTGGCCCAAACTAGGGTAAACGGTCCTTGTGCTGACTGCTAATCCTGCTCTTCACACAACCCCGCACCCCGCAACCGCAGAAGGGATCCTCGTGATCCCATAGGTGTCGTTTCCCACCGACAACTTTGGCGCGCCAGGTAGAGGAGTGCAATTGTGAGAATCCAGTCTAGTAGTTGGCCTAGCAGTTCTTCATCACCATGGATCCTAAGAAGAAGATGACCATGATGATCGGTTCGTCCAGGACCGGACTACTAGTACCGGTGCGGACCAGTAGTGGGCCAGTCGCGGAGAGAACCCGTGGCGCGGCCTGCAAACATCCACATCACCCTGGCAGTCCAGGCCTGGTGATCAGCATCGTTTGTACGCCAACCGACGAGCCATGCATCACGGGCTCCAGAGACGGAGTCGGGCCCCCCGCAGGCGGCGCGGGGCCTTCCAGGGGCTTCGTCGTGCCGCCAGAAACGCGACATCGGCGCCCATGGCGCGCTCGTCTCAGGTCGTGTGCGATGAGCAGCGCCGCCCTGCTGGTGACCCTGGGTGCCGCCCTGGGAAGAGTCCCATGCGCCCTTCACACGAGGAGGGCCAGCATGCCCGCCGAGGTGCTGGCGGAGGTGGCGGACGGCTGCGGGGCCGTGATGGGGCTCCCTCTAACTCGGTTAGAAGTTGAAGCGCATCGCAGTCCACACAGCTTTCGCCGCCGCCCACGCCAGTAGAACCCCTAGCACGCGCGCAGCTGCTCCTTGACTTTCCTCCCACTACGGAGAAGCTTGACGAATGGAGGGCCACCGTCCGGAGCCTCGTCGGCATGGCTAACAACGATGACTTGCGGCCGGTGGGACCCGTAGGCCGTCGCTCCGTCGAGCCACCCAATGCCAGCGGAGGATGGGCCTGAGGCGATGCGGCCACGGTGCAATCCCCTCCTCCATACTGGCCACCGCAGGTGTCGGTCCATCGAGACGATGCTCGTGATGTTATCTCCATAGCGTTGTCCGACCTGCGAACCCGCGGCAACCAACGTCAAGTTCTTCGGGAGCGAGCTCATGAAGACGCTCGAACCACCATCGAGCGCCGGCGTGACGTGCGCCACCAGTCGGATAGGCGGGCAGGGCCCACTGTGGACCACCCAGCACCGGGAGGCTATGGTGGCCTACCCTATGAGGTGGGTTGTCCGGCCTTCACCCGTGAGCTGTGGCAGTTCCAGTGGCCCTCCCACCGCATGTTCAAGCCCGACATTGGCGAGAAGTACAACTGCAAAACTCACCCGTCGGAGTTCCTCAGAATCTACACCATCGCGATGCAAGCTGCCAGGGGTCGCGACGATAAGGTGCTCGCCAACTATTTTCTGCTGGCACTCAAGCCCAATTTTATGTCATGGTTGATGCACTTGCCGGTGGACTCCATTTCTTCTTGGGCAGATCTGTGTCATGAGTTTGTTGGCGCCTTTACCGGAGGCCACCAAGCTCATGGCCAGGCGAGTGATTTGCATATCATCCCCCATAAGGAAGGAGAAAACTTGCACAAGTACATCCAAAGGTTCATCCGAGTGCAGTACAACATCCCCACTGTTCATCCTGCCGCCGTTATCAGTGCATTCCATCAGAATGTGCACAATCGTACGATGCGTGAGGAGCTGGCGACGAACAAGGTCAAGGATGTGGCCGAACTTTATGTTTCGGTCGATCGGTGCGCTCGGGATGAAGAGGGAAGGAAGTACCACGGCGAAGACGCCGGCGCGGAAACCGACTGCACGGATGACACCGCCACCCTGGCGAAGAAGGGCCGGCGCCGTAACAGGAAGCGCAAAGGCAATACCGTGCTTGCCATCGAGGTGTCCGACGATACCAACGCCACCAAGAAACCCAAGGCGAGTGACCTCGGCAAGGAAGTTGCCGGGTGTGTCGCTTGCCGGGACTTGGCGGCTGCCGATAAGCCAGGGGGCTCCAACAAGCAATATTGCAAGATCCATCGCACCAAGGGCCATGACCTCCAGAACTGCCGGCAAGTGGAGTTGCTTGCTCAGAAGCAGTGTCAGGACCCCGACTCGATGACACATCGATCTAGCTCGTAACACCTCATATAACTTTGCGGCCTCACGCACGGTATCCCCACGGGTGTCGCCTTACCTTTGCCCGGGACCGTTTGCGCCTTTTTGCTCACGTATATGATAGTGTCGCTAGCATCCATATGTTAAGGCATTAGAATTTCTAGCAAAATTTCGGCAGCATAACAGCTGTAAATGCCCAAGAAGGATTTTGAGACATTTGACAAAGGATTTCATACACACTCAACATCATCATATCAAGTTCTGAATCCATCCTAACAACATAACGTGGTAGTAGAACTGAACTAGGCTTGTATCCATCAACCCTATAAGGTACTACTGATTAGTAACGCGTGATCCTGATAGAGAGAATAGATCCTAATTCCTTAACCCCCGGTGGAAGAATAGACTGACTCAGATCAGAATGTCATAAGATAAAGGAGTAAAAAGAGCCTTACGTTCCAACCCACAAACAATTCCCCTACATATAACTAAAGAATTTCTAGACTCGACATCGACGAGTTTGGCTTGGAGAACCTACAGGCAGTCCGGCTCTGATACCAACGCTGTCAGGACCCCGACTCGATGACACATCGATCTAGCCCGTAACACCTCATATCACTTTGCGGCCTCACGCACGGTATCCCCACGGGTGTCGCCTTACCTTTGCCCGGGACCGTTTGCGCCTTTTGGCTCACGTATATGATAGTGTCGCTAGCATCCATATGTTAAGGAGCCCGGGCTGACATGACTAGTTGTAAACCCAAAGTGGCACAGACTTATAGGGACAGGCATCCATGACCCAGCTTCGAACGTGTCGGTCATCAGCAAGTGGGTCCGGGCTGTAGCACTGGGCTAGCAGGACTCCGGTAAACCGGGCTGTAGCGGGCTAACAGGACTCCGGTACTCAATGCGTGACATTTCCCCGAAGGGACAGACACCGGAACGAAGAAGGACACATGCCGGCCAGCCTAAGTGTTCCAGAGCAGTAGCAAGCTACCATGGCTCAGTGGTAACACTAGGAGACATTTCCCGGTAAGAGAGGCTACTAAAGATAAACAACTAGATAGTCAGATCCCACACATACCAAGCATTTCAATACATACACACAGTATGCTCGATATGTGCAAATACAACATGGCATCACAACATGACTCTATGACACAAGTACTTTATTTAAGGCTCAGGGAGCCATACATAATCATACACACAGGTACGGGTCACACGACCCAGCATTCAAGTCATACAGTCATACAAACCAGCAGCGGAAGTAGCTTGTCTGAGTACAGACAACTAGTAAAATAAAAGAGGCTTGGAAAGCCTAGCTATACTACGTGGTCCTTCACAAGCTCAGGATCACCACCTGGGCCTTAGCCTACTCATTGATGTCAACGTCTACGTAGAACCCATCAGAAGGGGTTGCAGCGTCTTCTGTAAAAATGTAAATTATAGCAACATGAGTACAAAGGTACTCAGCAAGACTTATATCAGATCCTACATACATGCATATTATCAAGAAGGGTTGGTGGAGTTATTGCAGCAAGCCAGCTTTGACTCTTGGCTAGGCTAACCTACGAGACTCCAACTTGAAATGGTTTAGCGTACACGAGTCCACTACTCGCCAATTCAATACACTACCGAGGATCCACCTCCGTCTTCCTACGGAAGAGCCATCCTCGGCACTCACACTTATCTTGAGGCTTTTAGTAGTTTCCATTTACTTGTCTATGAACTGTATAGGCAACCAAGTAGTCCTTTACCGCGGACGCGGCTATTCGAATAGATCATGATAACCCTGCAGGGGTGTACTTCTTCATACATGTTTCCACCACTTAGCGTCTGCACACGACATGTGCTCAGCAGACTTCAAGCGAAAGCCGACGTGGGTGTAGACCACGACCTACCTAAACACTTAAGCCTCTAGTCCAGGTTTATCGCCTATCCAGGTTCCATCCACAGGGAGTCCGGCCGAGGTTTCCCATACGGCCCCGAACGATGTGAACAGGGTTCCCGAGATACCTAACGGGTATTCGGTACACCCGGCCACGTACCTACCGCATCACAGCCCACCCCTACGGTCAGCGCTGTCCACGGCCTCCAGTAGGCTACAAACACCAGAAACTACTTGCAACTCCTGGACAGAGAGCTAGGGTGAATAAGAAGTCGAGCGGGGTCATATTTCAGGGCCCAATGCATGGTAGTAGCTGTATCTTAAATCACACATACAGATCTCAGTGCTTAAGGTCGGCTTCAATGAAACAACCCACCATGTACTCCTACATGGCCTCTCATCGATACCTTTACCAAATCGTGTTCACCACACCACTCTCATTACCGACATAATCATTTCACTCTAGCCATCACCCAGATGAACCAGACCTGACACGACTCTAAGCATAGCAGGCATAGCAAGGTAGGAACAACACATACATATGGCTCAATCAACTCCTACACATGCTAGTGGGTTTCATCTAGTTACTGTGGCAATGACAGGTCATGCAGAGGAAATGGGTTCAACTACCGTAGCACACAGCAGTTTGAAACGCGTTGTCTTAATGCAGTAAAAGAGAGCAGGAGCGAGAACATGGGATTGTATCGATATGATCAAATGGTTGGTTGCTTGCCTGATGGTTCGATGCACTGATACGGTTCTTCGTTAGGGTAATCACGGTACTCCTCGGAGGCAGAACCTGCCGCAAAGAACACCGATACACAACCATCACCAAACAATGTGCAACAATATGATGCATGCATGAAACATAGCAATATGAGTGTGTTGGGCTAATGCAACTAAGACCAGAAGGGTTTGAACCAATTTGAATCAAAGATTCAAATTTCAAACTCAAACATGGCCTTTAAAGTGTTTTCCTTGTTCTGCATTAAACATCAGGTTAACTTGTTTAATCATGCATGAAAATAGTACAGATGGATAGATTGGATTTTTCTGATCATTTTTCATATATAATTTGTCTGATTTGGAGTTACAGAATAAAAGTTATGAATTTTTGAAGTTTAAACTATATTCTGGAATTTCCTATATTAGATTAATTCCAGAAAATCAATTATTGCGTCAGCCTGACGTCAGTGTGACGTCAGCAGGTCAACGGGACACGTCCGGGTCAAACCTGACAGTGGGTCCCGCGTGTCAGTGTGATTAGATTAATTAAAGTTTAATTAAAACTAAACCTGTTTAATTAACAGGGCTGGGCCCCACCTGTCATTGACTCAGGGGAGTCAACCAGGGCCCACCCGTGGTCAAACCCGGGTCGGCTGCACCGGCGTTTAGCCGCCGGCGAGCCCGACGCGGCGGCGGAAGTGGTTTTGGCCGTTTCGGCCACCAAATGGGTCGCGGAGACCACCGGAGTGGAGCTGAGGACGAGCCGCAGCTCTTGGTGGAGTCCGTTGGGGTCGGGGTGGCCGGAGTTGGCGCCGGCGACGACTTTGGCGGCCACCGGGGTTCGGCCGAAGACGAACTTGACGCTAGAGGGGTCGGTGAGGCTGCGGGGAGTGGCTAGCTAGGTGCTACGTGACACGGTGAGCATGATGGACACCGTGGAGTGGTCGGAGGGTGACCGGGAGCACGTCGGCGACGAGCTCCACGGCGGTGGGTGCGGTTGAGCTCCGGGAGGTCGCTTACACGGCTCGGGAGCAAGGAATGGCTAAGCTCACAGTGAGTGCGGACGAAGCCTTTGGTGTGCCGGAGATGGACCGGAGGCGCAACGGCGTTGAAGGGATCTCCGGCGGACGCGTTTTCGGGCAAGGTCGTTTGCGGTGGAACTCGGCGATTCGAGCGCTCGGGGCTCGGCTTCTCGATGAAAGTGAGACAGCAGCGGACTCCTTGGACACGACGAAAGGACGCACGAGCGGCGGGGAGCACGGCTACGCGAAGGCACGGCGCGGTAGCGTCGGCCATTGGCGGGGGGAGCGCAAAGGGGAGGAGCTGGGAGAGGAGAGGGGTGTCTGGGGGTTCGGGGAGTGAGGGAGGCTGGTCCACGACGTCACCGAGCGAGGGGAGCAGCGAGGCGGCGAGCAGGTGCGTGGCGCGCGCTGCGGTCGCTGCCGGGCACCTGCCTGCCTGCCTGGCCGGCAAGCAGCTCGCTGGAGCGGCGCTGGGCTGGGCCGGCAGGTGGGCCGGGTGCAGGCGCCAGGTAAGTTTTTCCATTTCTTTCTGTTTTCTGTTTTTTTAATACTTCTGCAACTTTGTTGAATTAAATAAAATACTTAGGCAACTCCTAAAATCACCAAACTACTCCTGGTCCATAGTTGGATTATTTCCAACATGAAACATTTTAGTTTGGAGATATTTGAGCATTTAAATATTTTATATAATTTTAAATGCCCAAATTCAAATATTTATGATTTAATTCAAAAACCCTAGGATGGCCTAGGAAAATGTGCACCACTTTTGGCAGAGGTTCTGAACCAAGACAAAAATGATGGGCATTTTAGAAGGGCATTTCAGGTTCATTGAAAAAGTTTTTAGTAAACCCTAGTTGGTTTCAGAGGGGACTGGGGGTTCTGTCATCCCCATTTCAGGTTTCTGATGAAAGAATAAACATGATGCAACACTCTAATGCATGACTAGCTAGGGTGTGACAACTCACCCCCACTCAAAAGAATCTCGTCCCGAGATTTGGGTTCCTCCGGGAAGAAGGCGGGATACTCGAGTCGAAGACGATCCTCCCTTTCCCAAGTTGCTTCATCCTCAGAATGGTGCGACCATTGAACTTTGAGAAACTTGATATTATGACGTCGAGTGGTACGCTCGGCCTGATCGAGGATACGAATGGGGTACTCTCGATATGTAAGATTATCTTGGAGATCAAGCGTTTCGTAGTCCACTCCACGGATAGGATCCGAGAAGCAACGCCTGAGTTGAGAAACGTGGAAGACATCGTGGACTCTGGAGAGGTGCGGAGGTAGTTCCAACTGGTAGGCAACTTCTCCTCGTTTAGCGAGAATGCGAAAAGGTCCAATGTAACGAGGAGCCAATTTGCCTTTGATACCGAAACGATGGGTTCCCTTCAGAGGGGTAACCCGAAGGTAAGCCTTCTCGTCAACCTCGAAAGTCATAGCCTTATGTTTTCGGTCATATTGACTCTTTTGACGAGATTGGGCTGTTTTCAACTTTTCACGAACGATGCGAACTTGCTCTTCTGCTTCCTGAATCATATCCGGGCCAAAGAATTGTCTTTCCCCGGTCTCTGACCAGTTAAGGGGTGTTCGACACCGTCGTCCATAGAGAACTTCAAAAGGGGCTTTACCCAAGCTAGATTGATAGCTGTTGTTGTAAGCGAATTCGGCAAATGGAAGGCACTTCTCCCAGTCCATTCCGAAGGAGATAACAGAGGCTCGAAGCATGTCTTCTAGAATCTGGTTGACGCGTTCTACCTGACCACTCGATTGAGGGTGAAAAGCGGTGCTAAAGGAAAGGCGGGTTCCCATAGCATTTTGGAAACTTTCCCAAAATCGAGAGGTGAAAAGACTTCCTCGATCCGAGTTAATTTCCAAAGGAACACCATGGAGAGACACTATTCGGGAGATGTATAAGTCTGCCAGCTGACTAGCGGTTATACTCTCACGAACAGGTAAGAAATGGGCCACTTTGGAAAGACGATCGACAACGACGAAGATAGCATTATTCCCTCTCTTGGTCCTGGGAAAACCGGTAATGAAATCCATACCAATTTTATCCCATTTCCATTCAGGAATAGCTAAGGGTTGAAGGGTGCCAGCAGGCCGTTGATGCTCTGCTTTTACACGACGACAGACGTCGCAATTAGCAATATACTGAGCAATTTCTCTCTTCATCCTAGTCCACCAGAACCTCTGCGTAGGTCCTGATACATCTTGGTACTACCGGGATGAATGGTGAGAGGAGATTCATGAGCCTCCTTAAGGATCAACTGCCGTAGATGCTGGTTCTTGGGAACCACTAAACGGTTCTCAAAGTACACAACACCATGATCATTTGTGGAGAAACAACTAGCACCTCCGCTAGCAATGTTCTCCTTGATTTTAGATATTCCCTTATCTCGCTTTTGGGCAGCGATGATTTGATCCGTAAGAGTAGGTTTCGCCACCAAGGTGGAAAGAAATCCTTGAGGAACAATGTGAAGGTTAAGCTTCCGAAATTCCTCATGGAGAAGCGGTTGACTTTGTTGTAACATCAGGTTGTTACAATAAGATTTACGACTTAGCGCATCAGCCATGACGTTGGCTTTCCCTGGGGTGTAAGTTATTCCTAAGTCGAAATCTGTGATCAACTCGACCCAACGTCTTTGCCTGAGATTCAAATCCGGTTGGGTGAAGATGTACTTCAGACTTTGGTGATCAGTGAATATTTCGCAACGATTACCGAGGAGGTAATGTCGCCAGGTTTTAAGTGCATAGACTACGGCTGCAAGCTCTAGATCATGAGTAGGATAATTCTCCTCATGTGGGTGCAATTGCCGTGAAGCGTAAGCAATTACGTGTCGATCTTGCATGAGAATGCAACCTAGTCCTTGTCGCGAGGCGTCGCAGTAGATAACAAAGTCCTTAGAGAAGTCTGGCGGTACCAGTACGGGAGCAGAAGTCAGGCGTCTTTTCAGTTCCTGAAAGCTGTGCTCACATTGTGGAGTCCATTCGAACTTTTTATCTTTCTTGAGGAGTTCGGTTAGAGGTTTAGCAACTTTGGAGAAGTTTTCGACAAAGCGACGGCAATAGCTCGCTAAGCCAGAAAACTCCGAACTTGCTTGACCGATTCAGGTGGAGTCCAATTAAGGACGGCTTGAACTCGCTCAGGGTTAACAGCAATACCTTTACCAGATATTACATGACCCAGATAGGTCACTTCTGACAACCAAAATTCACATTTAGAAAATTTGGCATAAAGGCGATGCTCTCGAAGTTTCTTCAACACTAGCCTTAGATGTTCGGCATGTTCTTCCTCGTTCTTGGAGTAGATGAGTATATCATCGAGGTAAACCACGACGAATTTATCCAAATACTCCATGAAGATTGAGTTCATTAACCGAGAAAAGGTGGCTGGAGCGTTGGTTAAACCGAAGGACATGACGGTGTACTCGTATTGGCCATAACGAGTAACAAAGGCCGTTTTAGGAATGTCCCCGTTTCTGATTTTGATTTGATGGTAGCCCAACCTCAAATCCATTTTGGAGAAGACTGAGGATCCAGCGAGCTGATCATACAGGTCGTTGATCCTGGGGAGCGGATATTTGTTCTTGATTGTGACCAAATTGACAGGTCGATAATCTACAACCATCCGGTCCGTACCATCCTTCTTCTTGACGAAGAGGACGGGGCAAGCCCACGGAGATGAACTAGGTCGGATGAAACCCTTTTTCAAGGACTCATCGAGTTGTTTCTTAAGCTCGGCTAGTTCTAGTGGTGCCATCTTATAGGGTCTTCTAGCAATCGGGACGGTTCCTGGAATAAGGTCTATTACGAACTCAACATCCCTGTCAGGTGGAACACCTGGCAATTCCTCTGGGAAGACATCCGGAAGTCACGGACTACCGGAACGTCCTCAAGGTCTGGCAAAGGGCTGGCGTTAAGAGAATATAATTGTCGCTTGGCTAATCGGGTCAAGACATTGACTATCTTCCCCGAAGGATGAGTGAGTTGAACAGTCCTAGAGAAGCAATCAATTTTGGCATGATGAGCTGACATCCAGTCCATACCCAAAATGATATTAATATCTGAAAATTTGAGAGCTATCAAAGATGCAAGGAAAACAAGTCTGTCGACTTGGATTTCATTTCCATAACTTACCCTGGAGGTCTGCCATCTAGAACCGGGAGTAGAAATTTCCATAGTGGATGGCATGTCACAGAATGCGGTGTTATGCAAACGAGCATAGTTCTCGGATATAAATGAATGAGAGGCTCCTGTATCGAAAAGAACAGATGCCGGGTGGCAATTAACAAGGAGCGTACCGAGAACGACGTTGGGATCCTCTTGAGCTTCTTCGGCAGAGATACAGTTGACATGGCCACGTGTAGCGGTGGCCGGCTTGGCGTGGAACACTTTCCCTGTCGGCTTGCCACGGCCAACAGCTTTAGCAGATTGGTTGGGGTTGGTCTGGGGACACTCACGCATATAGTGGCCAGATTCCCCACACTTGAAACAAGTCACGGAACTGGTACGTGGAGGAGCATTGTTGGTTGGACCCCCATAGGGCTTGGCTGGTGCAGACTGTTGAACGGGGCGAGGCGCCTGGAAGGATGGCCTCGGTGTGAACCTGGGTGGCAGGGCGGTGTTGGGCACCCACACGCGGCGCTTCTGAGGACCAGCACCGGATGAGGAACCCATGTCACGGCCATGCTTGCGTGTTGCGTCATAATCAGTCTGACCAGTCTCAGCACTGATGGCCTTGTTAACAAGTTTCTGAAAAGATGTGCACTCATGCAGACGGAGGTCGCGGCGAAGCTCAGGACTAAGCCCCTTACGGAACCTTGCTTGCTTCTTGGCATCAGTAGAAACTTCCTCAGTTGCATATCGTGCGAGGTTACCGAACTCCCTGCTGTAAGCATCCACAGAGAGTCGGCCCTGAGTGAAACTGCAAAATTCCTCACGTTTACGGTCCATGAGACCCTCCGGAATGTGATGTTCACGGAAAGCCTCGCTGAATTCAGCCCAAGTAGTGACATGGCCCGCTGGGCGCATAGCTCCATAATTCTCCCACCATAGACTGGCGGGGCCTTCAAGATGATATGCAGCAAAGGTGACCTTGTCAGCCTCCGCTACTAGCGCGGAACGCAGTTTGTGAGAAATACTGCGAAGCCAGTCATCAGCGTCGAGAGGCTCGACGGAGTGGTGGAACGTGGGTGGATGTAACTTGATGAAATCACTGAGTGACACCACGTTAGTCCTCTGATGGTGTGCTGTGTTCTGTTCAATACGCTCCAACAAACGGTTGGTCTCCCGCTTATTTCTCTCAGCTTCCATCATAACCTCGGCTAGGGAAGGAGGATGAGGCAGATTTGCATTCCTGACTTCACTTCCTTCGGCCTGCTCTTGAGGAGCAGGGTTAGTGCGCGTGTTGACCATCCTAGGTAAACAAGACAATGATTTAGTCAGAATGATAAGATTCCGACATAGGATACAGAATGTAAGGAATAACTCGGAATGCAAGATGATCATCCGTATGACATGGTAGATACAGAAACTGCTTCTTTATTCCATCGTCATACACACCATACAAGGTTTAGTACAAGACCAAACAAGGTACTATTACGGTGAAAGGAAGATTACATCTCATCGGAGGCATCCCAAGCTCCTATACATTATTTTTCTACACCTCCGGAAGCGGTACAAACTAGGTCATATCCCACGAGTCACGCAGGACGATAGACGACACAGCTAGTACAAACTAGTGATACTACCACTAACTCAGACCGATCCGTAGTAGTCCTCGTAGAAGTCACCTCCATAGCCTGGAAGCTCAACATGATCATCCGGAAACAGACGATCTCGCGGAGCTTGTGGACCATAGGGGCTAGGATGAGGTCTTGGACCAACAGACGGTGGCCTGCGGGGACCGCGAGGTGGGGTGATGCCTCCTACATCACGCCAACCCATCACGTCTGGCAGAGCAGATCTCACAGGATAGAGATCGCGCATATCCGAATATCCAGCTTGCACCGCCGGTGCAAACCGAGTCAATGTGGCCCAATGGTCAGCACGGGTATTGAAAAGCTCTAGCATCAAGGCCCGATTTTCACGGTCCTTATCCTCGAGCATCTCAGCAGTAGTGCGAGTCCGTGAATCCTCCTGAGTGGGGTCAGCATAGATAGCCTGGAGATACCCTTGTGCTCCCGGAAGTGATCCTGGCATATACCGGAAATCAGAGTCCCGAAATAGGCCAGACCTGACTCGCATGATGGTCATCATAGAGTAGGCGGCGTCCTGCACAGCCATCTCAATAGTAACCCCGAGTCCATAGGAGCAGTGAAGGGGCTCGGTGGACCCAGGATAAGATGGAAATATCCTGACAGTGCAGAGATACTGGCTTTGATTAAAGTCTCGGAATTTCTCTTCGACCGTGTACTCAGGATACCAACGGTATCCAGCCTCAGTCATTACCCTGACCAACATGGCAGTATGGCCGGGTACATCTAGGCATCGAGTCAGGCGAACCACTTGATTGAGGTCGCGAGTGGCCATCTGAAAGCACAATCATAATGCAAAGGCATTAGAATTTCTAGCAAAATTTCGGCAGCATAACAGCTGTAAATGCTCAAGAAGGATTTTGAGACATTTGACAAAGGATTTCATACACACTCAACATCATCATATCAAAGTTCTGAGTCCATCCTAACAACATAATGTGGTAGTAGAACTGAACTAGGCTTGTATCCATCAAACCTATAAGGTACTACTGATTAGTAACACGTGATCCTGATAGAGAGAATAGATCCTAATTCCTTAACCCCCGGTGGAAGAATAGACTGACTCAGATCAGAATGTCATAAGATAAAGGAGTAAAAAGAGCCTTACGTTCCAACCCACAAACAATTCCCTACATATAACTAAAGAATTTCTAGACTCAACATCGACCAGTTTGGCTTGGAGAACCTACAGGCAGTCCGGCTCTGATGCCAACGCTGTCAGGACCCCGACTCGATGTCACATCGATCTAGCCTGTAACACCTCATATCACTTTGCGGCCTCACGCACGGTATCCCCACGGGTGTCGCCTTACCTTTGCCCGGGACTGTTTGCGCCTTTTGGCTCACGTATATGATAGTGTCGCTAGCATCCATATGATAAGGAGCCCGGGCTGACATGACTAGTTGTAAACCCAAAGTGGCACAGACTTACAGGGACAGGCATCCATGACCCAGCTTCGAACGTGTCGGTCATCAGCAAGTGGGTCCGGGCTGTAGCACTGGGCTAGCAGGACTCCGGTAAACCGGGCTGTAGCGGGCTAACAGGACTCCGGTACTCAATGCGTGACATTTCCCCGAAGGGACAGACACAGGAATGAAGAAGGACACATGCCGGCCAGCCTAAGTGTTCCAGAGCAGTAGCAAGCTACCATGGCTCAGTGGTAACACTAGGAGACATTTCCCGGTAAGAGAGGCTACTAAAGATAAACAACTAGATAGTCAGATCCCACACATACCAAGCATTTCAATACATACACACAATATGCTCGATATGTGCAAATACAACATGGCATCACAACATGACTCTACGACACAAGTACTTTATTTAAGGCTCAGGAGCCATACATAATCATACACACAGGTACGGGTCACACGACCCAGCATTCAAGTCATACAGTCATACAAACCAGCAGCGGAAGTAGCTTGTCTGAGTACAGACAACTAGTAAAATAAAAGAGGCTTGGAAAGCCTAGCTATACTACGTGGTCCTTCACAAGCTCAGGATCACCACCTGGGCCTTAGCCTACTCATTGATGTCAACGTCTACGTAGAACCCATCAGAAGGGGTTGCAGCGTCTTCTGTAAAAATGTAAATTATAGCAACATGAGTACAAAGGTACTCAGCAAGACTTACATCAGATCCTACATACATGCATATTATCAAGAAGGGTTGGTGGAGTTATTGCAGCAAGCCAGCTTTGACTCTTGGCTAGGCTAACCTACGAGACTCCAACTTGAAATGGTTTTGCGTACACGAGTCCACTACTCACCAATTCAATACACTACCGAGGATCCACCTCCGTCTTCCTACGGAAGAGCCATCCTCGGCACTCACACTTATCTTGAGGCTTTTAGTAGTTTCCATTTACTTGTCTATGAACTGTATAGGCAACCAAGTAGTCCTTTACCGCGGACGCGGCTATTCGAATAGATCATGATAACCCTGCAGGGGTGTACTTCTTCATACATGTTTCCACCACTTAGCGTCTGCACACGACATGTGCTCGGCAGACTTCAAGCGAAAGCCGACGTGGGTGTAGACCACGACCTACCTAAACACTTAAGCCTCTAGTCCAGGTTTATCGCCTATCCAGGTTCCATCCGCAGGGAGTCCGGCCGAGGTTTCCCATACGGCCCCGAACGATGTGAACAGGGTTCCCGAGATACCTAACGGGTATTCGGTACACCCGGCCACGTACCTACCGCATCACAGCCCACCCCTACGGTCAGCGCTGTCCACGGCCTCCAGTAGGCTACAAACACCAGAAACTACTTGCAACTCCTGGACAGAGAGCTAGGGTGAATAAGAAGTCGAGCGGGGTCATATTTCAGGGCCCAATGCATGGTAGTAGCTGTATCTTAAATCACACATACAGATCTCAGTGCTTAAGGTCGGCTTCAATGAAACAACCCACCATGTACTCCTACATGGCCTCTCATCGATACCTTTACCAAATCGTGTTCACCACACCACTCTCATTACCGACATAATCATTTCACTCTAGCCATCACCCAGATGAACCAGACCTGACACGACTCTAAGCATAGCAGGCATAGCAAGGTAGGAACAACACATACATATGGCTCAATCAACTCCTACACATGCTAGTGGGTTTCATCTAGTTACTGTGGCAAGGACAGGTCATGCAGAGGAAATGGGTTCAACTACCATAGCACATAGCAGTTTGAAACGCGTTGTCTTAATGCAGTAAAAGAGAGCAGGAGCGAGAACATGGAATTGTATCGATATGATCAAAAGGTTGGTTGCTTGCCTGATGGTTCGATGCACTGATACGGTTCTTCGTTAGGGTAATCACGGTACTCCTCGGGGGCAGAACCTGCCGCAAAGAACACCGATACACAACCATCACCAAACAATGTGCAACAATATGATGCATGCATGAAACATAGCAATATGAGTGTGTTGGGCTAATGCAACTAAGACCAGAAGGGTTTGAACCAATTTGAATCAAAGATTCAAATTTCAAACTCAAACATGGCCTTTTAAAGTGCTTTTCATTGTTCTGCATTAAACATCAGGTTAACTTGTTTAATCATGCATGAAAATAGTACAGATGGATAGATTGGATTTTTCTGATCATTTTTCATATATAATTTGTCTGATTTGGAGTTACAGAATAAAAGTTATGAATTTTTGAAGTTTAAACTATATTCTGGAATTTCCTATATTAGATTAATTCCAGAAAATCAATTATTGCGTCAGCCTGACGTCTGTGTGACGTCAGCAGGTCAACGGAACACGTCCGGGTCAAACCTGACAGTGGGTCCCATGTGTCAGTGTGATTAGATTAATTAAAGTTTAATTAAAACTAAACCTGTTTAATTAACAGGGCTGGGCCCCACCTGTCATTGACTCAGGGGAGTCAACCAGGGCCCACCCGTGGTCAAACCCGGGTCGGCTGCACCGGCGTTTAGCCGCCGGCGAGCCCGACGCGGCGGCGGAAGTGGTTCTGGCTGTTTCGGCCACCAAATGGGTCGCGGAGACCACCGGAGTGGAGCTGAGGACGAGCTGCAGCTCTTGGTGGAGTCCGTTGGGGTCGGGGTGGCCGGAGTTGGCGCCGGCGATGCCTTTGGCGGCCACCAGGGTTCGGCCGAAGACGAACTTGACGCTAGAGGGGTCGGTGAGGCTCGGGGAGTGGCTAGCTAGGTGCTAAGTGACACGGTGAGCATGACGAACACCGTGGAGTGGCCGGAGGATGACTGGGAGCACGTTGGCGACGAGCTCCACGGCGGTGGGTGCGGTTGAGCTCCGGGAGGTCGCTACACGGCTCGGGAGCAAGAACGGAAGGGAGGGGAAGATGGCTAAGCTCACAGTGAGTGCGACGAAGCCCTTGGTGTGGCCGGAGATGGACCAGAGTGACGACGGCATTGAAGGGGATCTCCGGCGACGGCGGTTCGGGCGAGGTCGTTGCGGTGTGGACTCGGGCGTTGCGAGCGCTCGGGGCTCGGCTTGCTCGATGAAGTGGACAGCGCGGAGCTCCTGGACACGACAGAGGACGCACGGCGGCGGGGAGCACGGCTACGACGAGGCAGGGCGGCGTAGCGTCGGCCATGGCGGGGGAGCGCGAGGGGGAGGAGCTGGAGAGGAGAGGGGGTGTCTGGGGGTTCGGGGAGCGAGAGAGGCTGATCCACGACATCATTGGGCGAGGGGAGCGGCGAGGCGGCGAGCAGGTGCGTGGCGCGCGCTGCGGTCGCCGTCGGGCACCTGCCTGCCTGCCTGGCCGGCAAGCAGCTCGCTGGAGCGGCGCTGGGCTGGGCGGCAGGTGGGCCGGGAGCAGGCGCCAGGTAAGTTTTTCCATTTCTTTCTGTTTTCTGTTTTTTTAATACTTCTGCAACTTTGTTGAATTAAATAAAATACTTAGGCAACTCCTAAAATCACCAAACTACTCCTGGTCCATAGTTGGATTATTTCCAACATGAAACATTTTAGTTTGGAGATATTTGAGCATTTAAATATTTTATATAATTTTAAATGCCCAAATTCAAATATTTATGATTTAATTCAAAAACCCTAAGATGGCCTAGGAAAATGTGCACTACTTTTGGCAGAGGTTCTGAACCAAGACAAAAATGATGGGCATTTTAGAAGGGCATTTCAGGTTCATTGAAAAAGTTTTTAGTAAACCCTAGTTGGTTTCAGAGGGGACTGGGGGTTCTATCATCCCCATTTCAGGTTTCTGGTGAAAGTGTTTAGTAATGCATGACTAGCTAGGGTGTGACAAGCAGACAGCCGAGTATGAGCGGCCGGACAAGGAGAAGGGCCAAGAGGGTGCCGAGGGATCCGGCAAGAAGTGTGGCGGCCAAGGAGGCCGCTGCGACAAGGATAATCAGCAGGAGTGGCCCGCCCGGGGCCGCGACAAGAAGCAGGAAGACGATGATCATGACAAGGACGATGAGTCTGACGACCACGAGTTCCAGAAAGCCACAGAAGCCATGTACATCGATGGTGGCACCTCGCCGCATAATCCCACCGCCAGCTCAAGCAGTGGGCGCGTGAGATCACAGTGGTGGAGCCGTCGCTCGACGCACGGAAGCCGCTGAAGTGGTCTAGCACGCATGTCATCTTCGACAACAAGGACCATCCTGACCGCACTACTGCGGTCGGGTGCTTGCCATTGTTGGTTTCACCAACAATCCGCAACCTCAAGGTGACGAAGATGCTGGTTAACGGCGGAGCCGGTCTGACTTGATCTCGCTGTTGTTATCAAGAGGCAGATCCCTGATGGAGACCTCGAGGAGATGGGCACGTTCTAAGGGGTCACCAGGGGGGGCTAGCGAGGGAAAGGTCACACTGCCCATGACGTTCGGAGGCGAGCTGAATTACAGGATGGAGAGGATTGTCTTTGATGTAGCCGAGATCCCCTTGCCCTACAATGGGATCCTCGGCCGCCCGGCACTGGCAAAATTCATGGAGGCTTCACATTACGCCTAGAACACGCTGAAGATGCCGGGGCCGATTGTTGGATGTGGGGTTCTGGCAGACCCTTGAGGTTCGAACTCTTGGGTGCGCGTGAAGATCTTCCCCCTACCAATCCACATCCGAACGCCTTGCTAAGAATCTAGGCTACATGATGAACATCACGAGGGACACAAGATTTATACAGGTTCGGGCCAACATTGTGGTGTAATACCCTACTCCAGTGTGTGGTGTGGTGGATTACCTCAGGGGGTGATGGTGAACAGTACAAGGGGAAGAACAGCCTCGCGAGAGGTGTTCTTGGGCTGGATGCTTGAGAGGGATTCTCTAAGCTCTCGTTGGTTCCAGGTGAGGTCGGATCACCTTCTATGATGGTGGCTATCCCTATATATAGAGGCCCTAGTACTCTTCCCAAATATTGAGTGGGAAGGGCACCAACAACGGCCATTTTGAAGGGGAACATCTAGTACAAGTTATCCTGACTAAAGTTGGTCTTCCGCTGCCAAAGGCATTGGCGATGACGCCATCTTGGGCTCCACGGTGACCTCCATCCTGCCGCTCTGCTGGTCTTGGTCTTGTTGCACCAAAATGGTAACCTTTTCCTGATGCCTCGGTACTCCGTGCCTGTGCTTGCCTCCTTTACACCAAAGAGGAAACAAGGACACTGCGCAGGCCGGCGGCCGCCTGGTCTCGATCGTCATGGCTTGCATCACGGGCACCTCACGAGGTACCCTTGCCTTGATCTCTCCGCCTCCTTGCGAGCCTGCCTGGTGAGGCCGCTCCTGAGGAAGCCTTGCATCATCCGCCCCGCGAGGCTTGGCTCCTCGCGAGGGTCTTGAGCTTGAGTTGATGAAGATGGGCCATACTGGGCCACCACTTGTGCCACGCTGCAGGACGCAGGCAGGTAAGTTTGCGGACCCTCGTTCCCAGAACGTCGACAGTAGCCCCCGGGCCCAAGGGATGCTCGGACATGGCTTAGCAGAGAAGCGAAAGGGCAAGTGCGGAGCGCCGCGGGCCCCAACAGCCTGGGACCTTGGGCGCCGAGTGGCGGTTGATTGGATGTGGGCGTCTCCGCTTCCCTACGCTGCCTCGGCAACTGCCTGACTTGACAAGTCCCTGCATGCAGAAACGAGTCATGATTACCTGCGATCGTGGAGGCCGGCGATTGGCCTCCCTCGGGTAATAAATGTGGGAGGGTGCAGGCCCCTGCTGCACATCTTCCTCCTTCCGCTTGCTTCTTCTTTCTCCCTGCTCCAGCCACCCTCTACGTCCCATGGCACCGCCGAAGAGGTCCATGATGACGAGTGGTGCCCACAGTCTCCACCGTGAATGTCTGCCAGCAACTCTTTCCCCTGCTCCCTGGAGATGCAACACAGGGAAACATCATTCAGCCGCTTCTGGTAGAGCTCTCCGTCTTGGATGCAGTAGGCCGCGGCCTACCGTGCCACGCGTTCCGCGTCCTCCTCCTTCTCTGGCAGAGTCCCTTGCATCAGGTAATCCTTGAATTCTGCAGTCCAACATCCCTCCTGAGGCTCCAGTGCCAGGAGTAGGCGCGCTCCTGAGGTCGGGCCACAGGCCGAAGCTCCTGAGGCAGGTGGTTGAGGGAGCTCCTCTCAAGGCTGCGCTGTACTTGATAGTGACGGTGCTGCTGAGGGCTTGAAGAGTCGTTCCTCGAAGACGCCGGGCTCCTGAGGCAGTCACCGGGACGCCCTCCTAGCGATGTCATCAGCCTCTTGATTGGTGCCGCGGAGTACATGTTGCAACTCCAATCCCCAAAACTGCTTTTCCATCCTGTGGACCTCCGCAAGATACGCTTCCATGTGCTCGTCCTTCGGCTCGTACCACATGTTGGAGAAATTGACCAGGAGTTGTGAATCGCCCTTGATGATGAGGCGCTTTACCCCCAAGGTGGCTGCAGCTTTCAAACCTGCTATCAGGCCCTCGTATTCTTGCTATGTGTCGGAGACCTTCTCCTCCATGCTGGAAACAGAGCTGCACGGCTAATGAGCTTGTCCCTGAGTGGAGATATGAGCAATCCGCCAGCCCTGCACCATGTCGCAAGAACGCTCCGTTGAAGTACATGACAGCAGCCAGCAGCGCCTTCATCTTCTTGGGAAAGCGACTGATCCTCGCGCGTTTGAGCCCTGGCGCCCCTGTCCATTCCGCCACAAAATCTGGCCGCAAAGTGATATGAGGTGTTACCAGGCTAGATCGATGTGACATCGAGTCGGGGTCCTGGACAGCGTTGGCATCAGAGCCGGACTGCCTGTAGGTTCTCCAAGCCAAACTGGTCGATGTTGAGTCTAGAAATTCTTTAGTTATATGTAGGGGAATTGTTTGTGGGTGGAACGTAAGGCTCTTTTTACTCCTTTATCTTATGACATTCTGATCTGAGTCAGTCTATTCTTCCACCGGGGGTTAAGGAATTAGGATCTATTCTCTCTATCAGGATCACGTGTTACTAATCAGTAGTACCTTATAGGGTTGATGGATACAAGCCTAGTTCAGTTCTACTACCACGTTATGTTGTTAGGATGGATTCAGAACTTTGATATGATGATGTTGAGTGTGTATGAAATCCTTTGTCAAATGTCTCAAAATCCTTCTTGAGCATTTACTGCTGTTATGCTGCCGAAATTTTGCTAGAAATTCTAATGCCTTTGCATTATGATTGTGCTTTCAGATGGCCACTCGCGACCTCAATCAAGTGGTTCGCCTGACTCGATGCCTAGATGTACCCGACCATACTGCCATGTTGGTCAGGTTAATGACTGGGGCTGGATACCGTTGGTATCCTGAGTACACGGTCGAAGAGCAATTCTGAGACTTTAATCAAAGCCAGTATCTCTGCACTGTCAGGATATTTCCATCCTATCCTGGGTCCACCGAGCCCCTTCACTGCTCCTATGGACTCGGGGTTACTATTGAGATGGCTGTGCAGGATGCCGCCTACTCTATGATGACCATCATGCGAGTCAGGTCTGGCCTATTTCGGGACTCTGATTTCCGGTATATGCCAGGATCACTTCAGGGAGCATAAGGGTATCTCCAGGCTATCTATGCTGACCCCACCCAGGAGGATTCACGGACTCGCACCACTGCTGAGATGCTCGAGGATAAGGACCGTGAAAATCGGGCCTTGAGGTTAGAGCTCTTCAATGCCCGTGCTGACCACTGGGCCACATTGACTCGGTTTGCACCGGCGGTGCAAGCTGGATATTCGGATATGCGCGATCTCTATCCTGTGAGATCTGCTCTGCCAGACGTGATGGGTTGGCGTGATGTAGGAGGCATCACCCCACCTCGCGGTCCCCGCAGGCCACCGTCTGTTGGTCCAAGACCTCATCCTAGCCCCTATGGTCCACAAGCTCCGCGAGATCGTCTGTTTCCGGATGATCATGTTGAGCTTCCAGGCTATGGAGGTGACTTCTACGAGGACTACTACGGATCGGTCTGAGTTAGTGGTAGTATCACTAGTTCGTGTTAGCTGTGTCGTTTATCGTCCTGCGTGACTCGTGGGATATGACCTAACTGTATCGCCTTCCGGAGGTGTAGAAAAATAATGTATAGGAGCTGGGAATGCCTCCGATGAGATGTAATCCTCTTTTCACCGTAATAGTACTTTGTTTGGTCTTGTACTAAACCCTGTATGGTGTGTATGACGATGGAATAAAGAAGCAGTTTCTGTATCTACCATGTCATACGGATGATCATCTTGCATTCCGAGTTATTCCTTACATTCTGTATCCTATGTCGGAATTTTATCATCCTGACTAAATCATTGTCTTGTTTACCTAGGATGGTCAACACGCGCACTAACCCTGCTCCTCAAGAGCAGGCCGAAGGCAGTGAAGTCAGGAATGCAAATCTGCCTCATCCTCCTTCCCTAGCCGAGGTTATGATGGAAGCCGAAAGAAACAAGCGGGAGACCAACCGTTTGTTGGAGCGTATTGAACAGAACACAGCACACCATCAGAGGACTAACGTGGTGTCACTCAGTGATTTTATCAAGTTACATCCACCCACGTTCCACCACTCCGTCGAGCCTCTCGACGCTGATGACTGGCTTCGCAGTATCTCCCACAAGCTGCGTTCCGCGCTGGTGGCTGAGGCTGACAAGGTCACCTTTGCTGCATATCATCTTGAAGGCCCCGCCAGTCTATGGTGGGAGAATTATGGAGCTATGCGCCCAGCGGGCCATGTCACCACTTGGGCTGAATTCAGCGAGGCTTTCCGTGAACATCACATTCCGGAGGGTCTCATGGACCGTAAACGTGAGGAATTTTGCAGTTTCACTCAGGGCCGACTCTCTGTGGATGCTTACAGCAGGGAGTTCGGTAACCTCGCACGATATGCAACTGAGGAAGTTTCTACTGATGCCAAGAAGCAAGCAAGGTTCCGTAAGGGACTTAGTCCTGAGCTTCGCCGCGACCTCCGTCTGCATGAGTGCACATCTTTTCAGAAGCTTGTTAACAAGGCCATCAGTGCTGAGACTGGTCAGACTGATTATGACGCAACACGCAAGCATGGCCGTGACATGGGTTCCTCATCCGGTGCGGGTCCTCAGAAGCGCCGCGTGTGGGTGCCCAACACTGCCCTGCCACCTAGGTTCACACCGAGGCCATCCTTCCAGGCGCCTCGCCCCGTTCAACAGTCTGCACCAGCCAAGCCCTATGGGGGTCCAACCAACAATGCTCCTCCACGTACCAGTTCCGTGACTTGTTTCAAGTGTGGGGAATCTGGCCACTATATGCGTGAGTGTCCCCAAACCAACCCCAACCAATCTGCTAAAGCTGTTGGCCGTGGCAAGCCGACAGGAAAAGTGTTCCACGCCAAGCCGGCCACCGCTACACGTGGCCATGTCAACTGTATCTCTGCCGAAGAAGCTCAAGAGGATCCCAACGTCGTTCTCGGTACGCTCCTTGTTAATTGCCACCCGGCATCTGTTCTTTTCGATACAGGAGCCTCTCATTCATTTATATCCGAGAACTATGCTCGTTTGCATAACACCGCATTCTGTGACATGCCATCCACTATGGAAATTTCTACTCCCGGTTCTAGATGGCAGACCTCCAGGGTAAGTTATGGAAATGAAATCCAAGTCGACAGACTTGTTTTCCTTGCATCTTTGATAGCTCTCAAATTTTCAGATATTAATATCATTTTGGGTATGGACTGGATGTCAGCTCATCATGCCAAAATTGATTGCTTCTCTAGGACTGTCCAACTCACTCATCCTTCGGGCAAGATAGTCAATGTCTTGACCCGGTTAGCCGAGCGACAATTATATTCTCTTAACGCCAGCCCTTTGCCAGACCTTGAGGACGTTCCGGTAGTCCGTGACTTCCCAGATGTCTTCCCAGAGGAATTGCCAGGTGTTCCACCTGACAGGGATGTTGAGTTCGTAATAGACCTCATCCCAGGAACCGTTCCGATTGCTAGAAGACCCTATAAGATGGCACCACTAGAACTAGCCGAGCTTAAGAAACAACTCGATGAGTCCTTGAAAAAGGGTTTCATCCGACCTAGTTCATCTCCGTGGGCTTGCCCCGTCCTATTCGTCAAGAAGAAGGATGGTACGGACCGGATGGTTGTAGATTATCGACCTGTCAATTTGGTCACAATCAAGAACAAATATCCGCTCCCCAGGATCAACGACCTGTATGATCAGCTCGCTGGATCCTCAGTCTTCTCCAAGATGGATTTGAGGTTGGGCTACCATCAAATCAAAATCAGAAACGGGGACATTCCTAAAACGGCCTTTGTTACTCGTTATGGCCAATACGAGTACACCGTTATGTCCTTCGGATTAACCAACGCTCCAGCCACCTTTTCTCGGTTAATGAACTCAATCTTCATGGAGTATTTGGACAAATTCGTCGTGGTTTACCTCGATGATATACTCATCTACTCCAAGAACGAGGAAGAACATGCCGAACATCTAAGGCTAGTGTTGAAGAAACTTCGAGAGCATCGCCTTTATGCCAAGTTTTCCAAATGTGAATTTTGGTTGTCAGAAGTGACCTATCTGGGTCATGTAATATCTGGTAAAGGTATTGCTGTTAACCCTGAGCGAGTTCAAGCCGTCCTTAATTGGACTCCACCTGAATCGGTCAAGCAAGTTCGGAGTTTTCTGGGCTTAGCGAGCTATTGTCGTCGCTTTGTCGAGAACTTCTCCAAAGTTGCTAAACCTCTAACCGAACTCCTCAAGAAAGATAAAAAGTTCGAATGGACTCCACAATGTGAGCACAGCTTTCAGGAACTGAAAAGACGCCTGACTTCTGCTCCCGTACTGGTACCGCCAGACTTCTCTAAGGACTTTGTTATCTACTGCGACGCCTCGCGACAAGGACTAGGTTGCATTCTCATGCAAGACCGACACGTAATTGCTTACGCTTCACGGCAATTGCACCCACATGAGGAGAATTATCCTACTCATGATCTAGAGCTTGCAGCCGTAGTCTATGCACTTAAAACCTGGCGACATTACCTCCTTGGTAATCGTTGCGAAATATTCACTGATCACCAAAGTCTGAAGTACATCTTCACCCAACCGGATTTGAATCTCAGGCAAAGACGTTGGGTCGAGTTGATCACAGATTTCGACTTAGGAATAACTTACACCCCAGGGAAAGCCAACGTCATGGCTGATGCGCTAAGTCGTAAATCTTATTGTAACAACCTGATGTTACAACAAAGTCAACCGCTTCTCCATGAGGAATTTCGGAAGCTTAACCTTCACATTGTTCCTCAAGGATTTCTTTCCACCTTGGTAGCGAAACCTACCCTTACGGATCAAATCATCGCTGCCCAAAAGCGAGATAAGGGAATATCTAAAATCAAAGAGAACATTGCTAGCGGAGGTGCTAGTTGTTTCTCCACAAATGATCATGGTGTTGTGTACTTTGAGAACCGTCTAGTGGTTCCCAAGAACCAGCATCTACGGCAGTTAATCCTTAAGGAGGCTCATGAATCCCCTCTCACCATTCATCCCGGTAGTACCAAGATGTATCAGGACCTACGCCAGAGGTTCTGGTGGACTAGGATGAAGAGAGAAATTGCTCAGTATATTGCTAATTGCGACGTCTGTCGTCGTGTAAAAGCAGAGCATCAACGGCCTGCTGGCACCCTTCAACCCTTAGCTATTCCTGAATGGAAATGGGATAAAATTGGTATGGATTTCATTACCGGTTTTCCCAGGACCAAGAGAGGGAATAATGCTATTTTCGTCGTTGTCGATCGTCTTTCCAAAGTAGCCCATTTCCTACCTGTTCGTGAGAGTATAACCGCTAGTCAATTGGCAGACTTATACATCTCCCGGATAGTGTCTCTCCATGGTGTTCCTTTGGAAATTAACTCGGATCGAGGAAGTCTTTTCACCTCTCGATTTTGGGAAAGTTTCCAAAATGCTATGGGAACCCGTCTCTCCTTTAGCACCGCTTTCCACCCTCAGTCGAGTGGTCAAGTGGAACGCGTCAACCAGATTCTAGAAGACATGCTTCGAGCCTCTGTTATCTCATTCGGAATGGATTGGGAGAAGTGCCTTCCATTTGCCGAATTCGCTTACAACAACAGCTATCAATCTAGCTTGGGTAAAGCCCCTTTTGAAGTTCTCTATGGACGACGGTGTCGAACACCCCTTAACTGGTCAGAGACCGGAGAAAGACAATTCTTTGGCCCAGATATGATTCAGGAAGCAGAAGAGCAAGTTTGCATCGTTCGTGAAAAGTTGAAAACAGCCCAATCTCGTCAAAAGAGTCAATATGACCGAAAACATAAGGCTATGACTTTTGAGGTTGACGAGAAGGCTTATCTTCGGGTTACCCCTCTGAAGGGAACCCATCGTTTTGGTATCAAAGGCAAATTGGCTCCTTGTTACATTGGACCTTTTCGCATTCTCGCTAAACGAGGAGAAGTTGCCTACCAGCTGGAACTACCTCCGCACCTCTCCAGAGTCCACGATGTCTTTCACGTTTCTCAACTCAGGCGTTGCTTCTCGGATCCTATCCGTGGAGTGGACCACGAAACGCTTGATCTCCAAGATAATCTCACATATCGAGAATACCACATTCGTATCCTCGATCAGGCCGAGCGTACCACTCGACGTCATAATATCAAGTTTCTCAAAGTTCAATGGTCGCACCATTCTGAGGATGAAGCAACTTGGGAAAGGGAGGATCGTCTTCGACTTGAGTATCCCGCCTTCTTCCCGGAGGAACCCAAATCTCGGGACGAGATTCTTTTGAGTGGGGGTGAGTTGTCACACCCTAGTTAGCTATGCATTAGAGTGTTGCATCATGTTCACTCTTTCATCAGAAACCTGAAATGGGGATGACAGAACCCCCAGTCCCCTCTGAAACCAATTAGGGTTTACTAAAAACTTTTTCAATGAACCTGAAATGCCCTTCTAAAATGCCCATCATTTTTGTCTTGGTTCAGAACCTCTGCCAAAAGTGATGCATATTTTCCTAGGCCATCTTAGGGTTTTTGAATTAAATCATAAATAATTGAATTTGGGCATTTAAAATTATATAAAATATTTAAATGCTCAAATATCTCCAAACTAAAATGTTTCATGTTGGAAATAATCCAACTATGGACCAAGAGTAGTTTGGTGATTTTAGGAGTTGCCTAAGTATTTTATTTAATTCAACAAAGTTGCAGAAGTATTAAAAAAACAGAAAACAGAAAGAAATGGAAAAACTTACCTGACGCCTGCTCCCGGCCCACCTGCCGGCCCAGCCCAGCGCCGCTCCAGCGAGATGCTTGCCGGCCAGGCAGGCAGGCAGGTGCCCGACGGCGACCGCAGCGTGCGCCACGCACCTGCTCGCCGCTTCGCAGCTCTCCGCGCCCGGTGACGTCGTGGATCAGCCTCCCTCGCTCCCCCGAACCCCCCAGACACCCCCTCCTCTCTCCAGCTCCTCCCCCTCGCGCTCCCCCGCCATGACCGACGCCACCATCGGCGTGCCTTCGTCGTAGCCGTGCTTCCCGCCGCCCGTGCGTCCTCTCATCGTGTCTAGGAGCTCCGCCGCTGTCCACTCCATCGAGCAAGCCGAGCCCCGAGCGCTCGCAACGCCCGAGTCCACCGCAACGACCTCGCCCGAACCGCCATCGCCGGAGATCCCCTTCAACGCCATCGTCGCTCCGGTCCATCTCTGGCCGCACCAAGGGCTTCGTCGCACTCAATGTGAGCTTAGCCATCTTTCCCCCCTCCTTTTCTTGCTCCCGAGCCGTGTAGCGACCTCCCGGAGCTCAACCGCACCCACCGTCGTGGAGCTCGTCGCCGACGTGCTCCCGGTCACCCTCCGACCACTCCACGGTGTCCATCATGCTCACCGTGTCACGTAGCACCTAGCTAGCTACTCCCCGCGCCTCGCCGACCCCTCTAGCGTCAAGTTCGTCTTCGGCCGAACCCCGGTAGCCGCCAAAGTCGTCGCCGGCGCCAACTCCGGCCACCCCGACCCCAACGGACTCCACCAAGAGCTGCGGCTCGTCCTCAGCTCCACTCCGGTGGTCTCCGCGACCCATTTGGTGGCCGAAACAGCCAAAACCACTTCCGCCGCCGCGTCGGGCTCGCTGGCGGCTAAACGCCGGTGCAGCCGACCCGGGTTTGACCACGGGTGGGCCCTGGTTGACTCCCCTGAGTCAATGACAGGTGGGGCCCAGCCCTGCTAATTAAGCAGGTTTAGTTTTAATTAAATTTTAATTAATCTAATCACACTGACACGCGGGACCCACTGTCAGGTTTGACCCGAACATGTCGCGTTGACCTGCTGACGTCACACTGACGTCAGGCTGACGCAATAATTGATTTTCTGGATTAATCTAATATAGGAAATTCCAGAATATAGTTTAAACTTCAAAAATCATAACTTTTATTCTGTAACTCCAAATCAGACAAATTATATATGAAAAATGATCAGAAAAATCCAATCTATCCATCTGTACTATTTTCATGCATGACTAAACAAGTTAACTTGATGTTTAATGCAGAACAAGGAAAAACACTTTAAAGGACCATATTTGAGTTTGAAATTTGAATCTTTGATTCAAATTGGTACAAACCCTTCTGGTCTTAGTTGCATTAGCCCAACACACTCATATTGCTATGTTTCATGCATGCATCATATTGTTGCACATTGTTTGGTGATGGTTGTGTATCGGTGTTCTTGCGGCAGGTTCTGCCTCCGAGGAGTACCGTGATTACCCTAACGAAGAACCGTATCAGTGCATCGAACCATCAGGCAAGCAACCAACCATTTGATCATATCGATACAATCCCATGTTCTCGCTCCTGCTCTCTTTTACTGCATTAAGACAACGCGTTTCAAACTGCTGTGTGCTACGGTAGTTGAACCCATTTCCTCTGCATGACCTGTCATTGCCACAGTAACTAGATGAAACCCACTAGCATGTGTAGGAGTTGATTGAGCCATATGTATGTGTTGTTCCTACCTTGCTATGCCTGCTATGCTTAGAGTCGTGTCAGGTCTGCTTCATCTGGGTGATGGGCTAGAGTGAAATGATTATGTCGGTAATGAGAGTGGTGTGGTGAACACGATTTGGTAAAGGTATCGATGAGAGGCCATGTAGGAGTACATGGTGGGTTGTTTCATTGAAGCCGACCTTAAGCACTGAGATCTGTATGTGTGATTTAAGATACAGCTACTACCATGCATTGGGCCCTGAAATATGACCCCGCTCGACTTCTTATTCACCCTAGCTCTCTGTCCAGGAGTTGCAAGTAGTTTCTGGTGTTTGTAGCCTACTGGAGGCCATGGACAGCGCTGACCGTAGGGGTGGGCTGTGATGCGGTAGGTATGTGGCCGGGTGTACCGAATACCCGTTAGGTATCTCGGGAACCCTGTTCACATCGTTCGGGGCCGTATGGGAAACCTCGGCCGGACTCCCTGCGGATGGAACCTGGATAGGCGATAAACCTGGACTTGAGGCTTAGGTGTTTAGGTAGGTCGTGGTCTACACCCACGTCGGCTTTCGCTTGAAGTCTGCCGAGCACATGTCGTGTGCAGACGCTAAGTGGTGGAAACATGTATGAAGAAGTACACCCCTGCAGGGTTATCATGATCTATTCGAATAGCCGCGTCCGCGGTAAAGGACTACTTGGTTGCCTATACAGTTCATAGACAAGTAAATGGAAACTACTAAAAGCCTCAAGATAAGTGTGAGTGCCGAGGATGGCTCTTCCGTAGGAAGACGGAGGTGGATCCTCGGTAGTGTATTGAAGTGGTGAGTAGTGGACTCGTGTGCGCAAAACCATTTCAAGTTGGAGTCTCGTAGGTTAGCCTAGCCAAGAGTCAAAGCCGGCTTGCTGCAATAACTCCACCAACCCTTCTTGATAATATGCATGTATGTAGGATCTAATGTAAGTCTTGCTGAGTACCTTTGTACTCATGTTGCTATAATTTACATTTTACAGAAGACGCTGCAACCCCTTCTGATGGGTTCTACGTAGACGTTGACATCAATGAGTAGGCTAAGGCCCAGGTGGTGAGCCTGAGCTTGTGAAGGACCTCATAGTATAGCTAGGCTTTCCAAGCCTCTTCTATTTTTTCTAGTTGTTTGTACTCAGACAAGTTACTTCCGCTGCTAGTTTGTATGACTGTATGACTTGAATGCTGGGTCGTGTGACCCGTACCTTTGTGTATGTTATGTATGGCTCGTTGAGTCTTAAATAAAGTACTTGTGTCGTAGAGTCATGTTGTGATGCCTTGTTGTATTTGCACATATCGAGCATATTGTGTGTATGATTGAAATGCTTGGTATGTGTGGGATCTGACTATCTAGTTGTTTATCTTTAGTAGCCTCTCTTACCGGGAAATGTCTCCTAGTGTTACCACTGAGCCATGGTAGCTTGCTACTGCTCTGGAACACTTAGGCTGGCCGGCATGTGTCCTTCTTCGTTCCGGTGTCTGTCCCTTCGGGGAAATGTCACGCATTGAGTACCGGAGTCCTGTTAGCCCACGACAGCCCGGTTTACCGGAGTCCTGTTAGCCCAGTGCTACAGCCCGGACCCACTTGCTGATGACCGACACGTTCGAAGCTGGGTCATGGATGCCTGTCCCTGTAAGTCTGTGCCACTTTGGGTTTACGACTAGTCATGTCAGCCCGGGCTCCTTATCATATGGATGCTAGCGACACTATCATATACGTGAGCCAAAAGGCGCAAACGGTCCCGGGCGAAGGTAAGGCGACACCCGTGGGGATACCGTGCGTGAGGCCGCAAAGTGATATGAGGTGTTACCGGCTAGATCGATGTGACATCGAGTCGGGGTCCTGACAGTGACATCAAGATGAAAGAGGAGCTAGCAATCCATGAAGACCTGTGCACATCCATACAGCTGTTCAACTTGGCGACCAAGTGCGCCAGGGCTGAGGAAGGGTGCCTCTCCCTCCTCGAGCTCCCGGCTGCCTACCCAGAAGAGAAGAAGCCCAAGGTCAAGGACGTGAAGCGCAAGGGGGCTGATGTGCTCGTAGCTGAGCCACACACCAAGCGAGGCAGTGATCAGCCTGAGTCATCCAAGGGCAGCCGGTACTGTGTGTACCACGACCTCCACACCCACAACACCAATGAATGTCAAGAGCTCAGGGCCGTGCGAGATGGGCATGTCGGCCGACGTCCCGACCGCAACGACCGGGGGTATGGCCGTGGATGAGGAAGAGGTGGAGGACGATGGGAAGACCGTGGCCCTCGCCAAGGGTGGCGTGACCGACCTCGCGAGGACCGTTGGCAGGACCATCCTCGCGAGGGAGGTTGGAGGGATCAACCTGGTGAGGACCGCCCTCAAGGCAAGGCACGCCTCCCTCCTCTCCCACCACCGCCAAGAAGGAACGAAGACCATCACCAAGACAAGGGGGCTTGGGGCTTCTAGGAGCCGCGCGCAATCGCTTGCATCCTGGGCGGCGCTCAGGACCCAGCCTCTCAGCACATCTTCAAGCAGTTTGCTCGCGAGGTGAATGCAGTCCTCCCCAAGCTTGAGGCCACACGCCCTCTCAGGTGATCAGCATGCGCCATCACGTTCAGCTCGGCGGATCAGCTCAAGTGCGCAGTGACGGCTGGAGTCCTCCTGATGCTTTGTTCCCCAGTCATCAGCAATGTGCAAGTCACCAGGACCCTCATCGACGGTGGAGCTAGACTCAACGTCCTGTCCATCGAGACGTTCAACAATCTCCAAGTGCCATACGATCAGCTTCAGCCGACCAAGCCTTTCTCAGGAGTCACTAACGGTTGCACCGTTCCAATAGGGCAAGTTCGCCTTCCTGTCACCTTTGGGCAGTGCAACAACTACCGCACCGAGCTCATTGACTTTGACGTCGCCCACATTTGCCTGCCATACAATGCCATCCTCGGGTACCCAGCTCTAGCCAAGTTAATGGCAGTGACTCACCATGCCTAAAATGTCCTCAAGATGCCAGGAAGCGATGGAATCATCACAGTGCGTTGCAAGGAGAGGGATGCAGTGTGTTCTCTTGAGCGTGCCTTTCAAGCCGCGGCAATCGAAGACCCAGATCACAGGAGTGGGAGGCTCCCCGAGGCGGTCCCTTAGAAGAAGAAGGCTTCACCTGGCTCGAACACTCACGAGGCAGGAACCTCCGGAGGCGTTGTGTCAGGATCCGCGCCCATTGAAGGGGCGCCACCCTCTGTCGCATAGGAAGGTGCGGCTGGCACCCTCCTCGGGTAGGCCTCGGGGGCTCTCTCCTAGAGGGCCACCGACGTCGCCAAGGTCACGAGGGAGGCGCTCGGGCACCACTTGGGGGCGTGCTTCAAGGCACGTTTCCCTCAGGAAGGCATGAGGCAAGGAGGGCCAAGCCCTCAGGAGTTCATTGCGAGGAACATTCAGGAGCTACAGGAGTCAAGAGTCATGCACGGCAGTCGCCGCCTACCCGCCATAGCCCCACATCCCGGCGAGGATGGAGGGCTGCGTGTCTCCATCGACGTACTAGGGCTCAACCAGGCCGCGTCTGAGGGGTGCCTCTGGCCTTCGCGTGTGGGGCGTTGTGAGGGTCCACCTCAAAGCTACGTTCGCATGCCTTTCGGCCTGCCGAACGCGGTCGCCACTTGTCATTGCCTGCTGAGGAGCATTCTGGAGGCTCAGGAGCTTAGGCATCGCGCGGTCCTGGCGGAGATGGAGATGGCCCTCGAAGTTCCACCGGTGCCCCCGGAGCATCTCGAGGCTCAGGGCTCCGAGGGCTCGTGAGGGTCGACTTCCTCACCCCGCGTCATCCGCTACTTCAGCAGCTCTTGATCCCCAATGGTATCAGGTGACATCTTTCCAAGTTCCGCTTTCAGCTGGGAGCGCTCGCAGGGCTGCATCATTCCCAGGTCATGTGGGTCCGTCCCTGCGGCATGTATCTGTTTTGTTTATGCTCTTTACCTGCCTTGTTGAGGGCGCCCCTCAGGCTCCATTATCCTCAATCTGCTCGCGCCAAACCCAGTGGCATTTACTTTTTCCGCATCTATCTAATTGGATTTGCTCCTCCGAGGTTAGCCTGGTCCCCATGGGTTATCATCTACTGCTAATCGCGGATCTCTCCGCTCGTATGCAAAGCGCTTGCACGTTAAAAGGGGGGCGCCTGAGCATCGTGACTCCTGGGCTCTTACTGGCTCTCCAGCCCTCACCCCGCGGCCTTGACCCACGGCATCACGACCTGTCATACCAGTGGTGGTTGAGCTTGCTCGAGGGCCGGGACCTGAGGACGTAGAGCATTTGCATTCTAACCACCCTGCAGGAACACTCCATTGATAAAGGCCCAGAGCTAGGCGCAACCCGCCTCGAGGTAGGGCCTCGTGAGTCCCACGCTGGCTCACAGGTGCCCATATACACCTCTCCTAGCCCTACCGTGCTAGCCACGTGTCAGGGCGGGGCTGTACACGCCTCGGGGGCTCCTCCCGGAGGGGAGCCCCCTCCCACGTACCAGTGGAAGCACCATGCTCCGTGCTGGCTAACAACACTGCCGAGGAGCGGCTATGCCCGTACACATACGGAAGCGCTATGCTCCGCGCTGGTGATAAACAAGTGAGGGTGGCCCACAATCATACCAACCTCAGGGAGCCCAGAGCTCAATGTCTGGCACCATCGCAATGCCTCCCCTCGGGAGTGCCGCGCGAGGGGGCTGGACACGGGGGCTGCGCCCGAACGCACGCCACCCAGCCAGGTCCCTCGGACCTGGTCGTCACGCGCCTCTCACCGAGTGGAGCCAAGGTACGAAAGCTCGTTTGCACGTCAAGGGGGACTCCTGAGCATCGCAACTCAGGAGCCTAACTGGTCACGTAGCCCCTCACTCCTTAGTCCCGTCCTGGTTTCTGGTCGGGGCTAACGGCGGCTGAGGTATGCGCGGGGCGGGGCCCTGCCAACATAGAACACAAGTAAATAGGAGGGAAAAATGCAAATTCTAGGGAATTCAAAAGCAAATATTATAAGCCATAGAGTGTTTCACAACAGCAAACACAAGTTTAAATGCCTCCACGAGGCATGGTGCATGTTGCAGGAATTAAAACAGGACAGAAGCCGCAAAGGGGTCACTTTCAAGTGGCACCGCCGCCTGTGGTGGAGTCACGCTGGGCGGCTCCACCTCCTGAAGCCGCGGAACTGGCGGCGTCGCGTCTAGGGAAGGTCCTAAAGGCACAGAACATCCCTAACAAAGCCTCGGCTCGGCCCTTCATGGCCTCAGCAGCTGCGGTGGCAAAGTTGCCGCTCACGGGTTCCATCAGGCTGTCGAGGTCGACATTGGGGTCGCAAAGGTAGACGTGGCTGAGGACGCGCGTCAGCGCTGTAGACGACAGGGCACGCGCCTTGGCCTCGGCCATAGGGCCAAGGCTGTTCGCGGAATCTTCAAGCGCACGGACCAGGAAGGGAAGAAGCTCGGCAGGGCCGTCCTCTTCGCCAGCCAACGGCTCCTCTAAGCCGCCCTCATAGAGCGTCTTTAGCGCAGCGCGAGCCTTCTCGTCCAGCTTGGCGAAGGCCACTCGATCCTTGGCCAAGACCTTCGCCTTGTGGTCTAGCTCGGTCCTCTCCACCTTTAGCGCCTGCTCCAGCGTCTCCAACCGACCATGGCGGTCATCAAGCTCGGTGTCCCGGTCCTTGACAGTAGCTTCCCGAGCCTTCATCTCCTCCTCCTTCTCCTGGCGGATGCGGACGTCCTTCACGAGCTCGTGACGCAGGTCTTGCAGCTCAACCTCCAACGCCTTGCAGCGGCCCCGGGCATCCGCAGCGTCGCCCTGGGTAGCATCGCGAGCCGCCTTGGCCTGGCGAGCGGCTTGCTTCTCCTTGTCGGAGGCAGACGCAGCCAGGCTCAGTGCCGCTCGGACAGAGGCGGCAGAGCGGGCCCAGCCAAAAGCTAGCTCCAGGCGCCCGACCACCAGGCGGGGGTCCGTGCTCTGGAGATCCTCCCGCAGTCGGCTCAGTTCATTGGCGGCCTGGTCCAAGACGGTCGAGGGATCAGAAGAGACGGGAGCTGGTGGAGCAGGTGGACAGGACGGCAGTGCGATCACGGATTGGGAGGAAGGAGCCTCCCGGGCCTTGGGCATCTCAGCGGCAGTATCAAGCCCAGGCACATCCAGGGTTAGCGGGGCCACAGGGGCTGACTCCTCGCCAGAGTGTCCCTGCTGGGCTCGCGAGGACGATCGGGCTGGGGAGGCACGAGCCTTGATGCCTCCTTTCCAAGTAGATGGAGACACAACCTCGGCAGACGAACTCGCCTCAAGCGGGGTGGCAAAAGCCCCTTTCAACTTCTTCGCTACAGGTGTTGGCCTAGCCAAAAGAATGTAGGCGTCAAGCCTCGGCCGCAGAAGCAAAGCAAAGCGCGGATCGAGCACTTACTGGTCATCGTTCGCGGACTCAAGCAGCCTCCGGCCAAACTTGAAGCCCGAGAGCCTGCAGCTGGGGTCGGTCTTGGGAGGCTCAGAAGCAGAGGGCGCATCGGGAAGGCCGGAGCTGGCCTCAGACCGCCCCGGAGCCAGGGCAGATCCTGGGAGCACCAGCCCCGACCTGTCCTTCCTCGGGACCGGGGGAGAATCCTCCCCTCCTCGCCTGGCACTGGCCTCGTCATCGTCCGACATGGAGCGGAGGGCGCGGGAAATGCGCCGGGGAAAGGACTCCTCCGACTCCTCGCCAGTCGCCTCGGAGTCAGACTCTTGTTTCTCCTCCTCCTCTTCTTCCTCCTCACTCCCGCCAGAGTCGCTGGAGGACACATTCACCATCGGCAACGCCGCTAGATCCTCGGGAGCCACTGCGGGCACCAGGCCCTCACCGTTGAAGGTGGGCATGGCGTTCACCACCTCTCCCAATCGTCGCGAAGAAACAGGGGGACAGGAACACCATCCGGCCTTGCCACGTCTCCCCCGACCTAGGAGTGGAGGGCCGCGACCAGATCTTCGTTGGCTAGGGCTGCAGAGCTCAAGCGAAGGGCAGCGTCCGCTTCCCCAAGCCTCCACAACGGGAGCGAGTGCTCTCGGAGTGGAGCCAAACGGTTCTCTAGGAACTCCCTCAGGAGCATGGCCCCGGTCAGCTTCACCGCCCCCAGGTTGCTTGGCCTCAAGTCCACGTTCATCCACTTCAGCACTGCCCTCGCACGCGGGTCGACAAGCTCCGGGCGAGACCATGCATCAACGGCCTTGGGCTTCCCCGTGGGCAGCATCAGTCGGGGGTGGAGGCGCCCGACATCCACCATGACCCACTTGCTCCGGAAGCCTTCGATCCTCTTCCCGGGCTTCGAAATGGCATTGGAGCCGGATTATGCGATAAAACTCGTGCATGCAGAGATGGGGCCACGAGAAACCCGGAGGTAAAAGTAATGGCGCAGCAAGGCCACTGAGGGCTTTATCCCAACGTGAGCCTCACAATAGTAGGCAGAAATCGCCAGGAGAAGGACAGAGTTGGGGTGGAGGTGCAGAGCTTGCAAGTTGTATAGGCGAAGGACAACAAGGAAGAACTCGGAAAAAGGGGGCACCAGACCGGCGAGGATGGCGCTCACAAAGAGCGGGTAGAAGGTGCTCCCCTTGCCTTCAGGCTGGTCGGAGCTGGCCTTGAACACAGTCGCTCCCGCGTTGCCCTGCGCCACAGTCCTCAGACGCATGAGGGCGAGATTCTTCTCCGACACATTCGGGGGATCCAGAGCTGGCGAGTACAGGCCTCGGTCGGGGTCTTGCGAGGCGCCATGGCTTGCCGGATGGGAAGGATTGAGGCAGATCTGGAGGATTTTGGAAGCAGGAAGGAGAAGAGCGAGAAAGGGGATCTCGAGCAAGGCAAGCGAGAGCAAAACAGGTAAGTCTGGCCCAGGCACCTCTTTTTGTCCGATGGGCGGTTGCCGAGGCGTCCTGGGGAAGCGGAGACGCCCACGTCCCATCAATTGCCACGCGGCGCCCAAGGCCGCCGGCTGTTGGGGCCCGCGGCGCTTCGCACTTGCCCCTTCGCGTCTCTGCTAAGCCAAGTCCGGGCGCGCCTTGGGCCCGGGGGTTACTGTCGGTGTTCTGGGAAGGGGGGTCCCCAGACTTGCCTGCCTGCGGCCTGCGACGTGGCTCAAGTGGGGCCCAACGCAGCCCAGCTTCATCAGCTCAAGCTCAAGACCCTCGCGAGGGGCCAAGCCTCGCGGGGAAGATGACAGGAAGCTTCCTCAGGAGTAGCCTCCTCAGGCAGGCTCACGAGGAGGCGGAGAGATCAAGGCAGGGTACCTCCCGAGGAGCCCATGACGCAAGCCATGACGATCGAGACCAGGCGGGCGCCAGGCGGGCGTCGGCCTGCGTAGTGTCCTTGTTTCCCTTTCGATGCAAAGGGGGCAAGCACAGACTAAGGCATCAGGCAAAGGTTACCATTTCAGTGCAACAAGACCAAGACTAGTAGAACGGCAGGATGGAGGTCATTGTGGAGCCCAGGGCGGCATCATCGTCAGAGCCTTTGGCAGCCGAAGACCAACTTTAGTCTGGATAAGTGTACTAGATGTCAGGACCCCGACTCAATGCCACATCGATCTAGCATGTAACACCTCATATCACTTTGCGGCCTCACGCACGGTATTCCCACGGGTGTCGCCTTACCTTTTCCCGGGACTGTTTGCGCCTTTTGGCACACGTATAGGATAGTGTCGCTAGCATCCATATGATAAGGAGCCCGGGCTGACATGGCTAGTCGTAAACCCCAAGTGGCACAAACTTATAGGGACAGACATCCATGACCCAGCATCGAACGTGTCGGTCATCAGTGAGTGAATCCAGGCTGTAGCACCGGGCTAGGAGGACTCCGGTGAACCGGGCTGTAGCGGGCTAACAGGACTCCGGTATTCATCGCGTGACATTTCCCCGAAGGGACAGACACAGGAACGAAGAAGGACGCATGCCGGCCAACCTAAGTGTTCCGGAGCAGTAGCAAGCTACCATGGCTCAGTGGAAGCACTAGGAGACATTTCCCGGTAAGAGCGGCTACTAAGGATAAACAACTAGATAGTCAGATCCCACACATACCAAGCATTTCAATATCATACACACAATATGCTCGATATGTGCAAATACAACATGGCATCACAACATGACTCTATGACTCAAATATTTTATTCATTAGGCTCCGAGGAGCAAGATATTACATACATGGGTCTCACGACCCAACATTCAGAGCAAACAAGTCAAGCACAAGCGGAAGCTTAACATGTCTGAGTACAGACATCTACAAATGAAAAAGGCTGAGAAGCCTGACTATCTACCAGATCCTGCCGAGGGCACAAGATCATAGCTGAGGTAACAAGCTAAACATCAAAGTCCACGCGGAACTACTAGTGAGACTGAAGCCTCTCTCCAAAACATAAAATAGGCAAACGTGAGTACAAATGTACCCAGCAAGACTTACATAAGAACTAACTACATATGCATCATTATCAACAAAGGGGATGGTGGAGTTTGACTGCAGCAAGCCAGCTTTGACTCGGTGGCTATCTTGAACTACGACTGCAAGTAACTCTTTTGAGGTGGCGCACACGAGTCCACATATTCACCATATCAATACACCACTATGGATCCGCTCCCGTCTCCCTACGAGAACGCCATCCATAGAACTCATTCTTATCTTGCGCATTTTAGAGTATCCACTTTCACTTGTCTATGAACTGTACAGGCAACCCAGAAGTCCTTTACCGCGGACACGGCTATTCGAATAGATAATGTTAACCCTACAGGGGTGTACTTCTTCACACATGCTCTCGCCACTTACCGCCATGTACACCTCATGTATCTCGGCTACCTTCAAGCGGAAGCCTGGCGAGGGAGTCGGCCACGACCTGACTAACCACACAGGTCTCTAGTCCAGGTTTATCGCCTATTCGGGTTCCATCCGCAAGGAGATCCGGCCGGGGTGTCTCTCACGGCCCAAAACGATGTGAGCAGGGTTCCCAAGCCCACCATCCGGGTGCCACTTGGTACACCGTGCCACTGTGACTAGTCTATCCCAAGCCCACCTATACCGGGTGCCACTTGGTAGACTACTAACACTACCTACAAACACCAGAAACTAGTTGCAACTCCTGGACAGAGATCAAGTTGATTAATAAGTCGAGAGAGCTTTTAGTGCCCGGAGCCCAATGTGTGGTAGTAACTGTTCATGGATCACAAACATAGAACTCAGTTCCTGAGGACAGCTGCAATGAGACAACCCACCATGTACTCCTACATGGCCTCTCACCGCTACCTTTACCAAATTGTGTTCACACACTTAGCTCACACACAGTAGGACATGTTTACACACCTCCGATTCATCCCCGATGAATCAGACCTGACACAACTCTAAGCAATAGCAGGCATGACAAACAAGCATGAATGAGTAGGCACATCAGGGCTCAAACAACTCCTACTCATGCTAGTGGGTTTCATCTATTTACTATGGCAATGACAGGCCATGCAGAGGATAAAGGGGTTCAACTACCGCAGCAAGTAACAGTTGTATCGTTGTTGTCCTAATGCAGTAAAATAGAGCAGGAGCGAGAGAGTGGGATTGTATCGTAATGAACAAGGGGGTTTTGCTTGCCTGGCACTTCAGAAGATAGTATAGCTCTTCATCGGTGTCAATGAACTCATCGTCGGAACCAAGTCTATCGAGAGGGGACAAATACCGGCAACACAGAGAAAACACAATCAATGCAATGCAACAATATGATGCATGAATATGACATGGCAAAATGAGTGTGTTTTGGCTAATGCAACTTAGAACAGTTTAAATGAAGTTGGTTTGAACCAAGGGTTCAAATTCAAACTCCATATGTGCTTATTTAAATGCCAATTATATGATTTGTGCTAAACAGCAACTATAAGTTGTTCTAACATCCATGAAAATGGTACATATGGATAGATTGGATTTTTCTGATCATTTTTCATATATAATTTATTTCATTCTGGGTTACGGTTGATTTTATATGAATTTTATAAGTTTTGGACATTTTCTAAAAATAATAAATCATTTAAGATTTATTTAAATTCCAGAAAGTAATTATTGCGTCAGCATGACCTCACAGTGACGTCAGCAGGTCAACGGCTTGGTCCAGGTCAAACCGGACGTGTGGGGTCCACACGTCAGTGAAACAGTTAACTAACAGAGTTAATTAAAATTAAACTAAACCTAATCAGGATTAGTTAAGGCCTGGGCCCACATGTCAGTGGCACTTGCTCTAATTAGTGATTAAGTTAAAACTATTAGGGCACTGGGCCCACTAGTCAGTGACTATAGGTTGGTTAGCTAGCAGTGATTAGCACTAATCGCGTGGCCACGTCATCACGCTGAAATGTGGCCGGCGGCAAACATCCAGCGCGGCGAAGGCGCGCCGGAATCGTGCTACGGGTGTCGGCTGGGCATGCGGCTTGGCTCTACGGCAAGCTGGATGTGTGCCGCATCCAGTGGTGCAGGTGGCTGGGTGCAGGGAGGCCGGTAACGACGGAGACGATGACAACCGCGGTGACCGGAGCTCGGGAGGTGACGGAGACGGGGCCACAGTGGTCAAATCGAGCAATGGCTTGCACTTGCTGAACCCACGGGTGCTCACGAACTCAGAGGATACACGCACGGGACCCGAAGGTCACCGGAGCCGCGCCGGCGATGAGCTCAGGCGGAGGTGAGCTTCGGCCTCAATGGCGGCGGCGGCTACGAGGAAAAAATGACGCGGGGAAGAGAGGGGAATCGACCGGAGGCTGACATGGGTCGCGTTGAGATGGTCAGCGAGCTCGGGGAAGCAACGACGGTGGCGAATCGATGGTGAAGATCCTCGGCGACCGATGGTGGAGAAGGCGACGGTGAGACGATGGAGGCCGTCCGGGCTCGCTTCCTTCGGTGGAGAGGTTCAGCGCGAGGAGGCGGATCTCGGGCACTAACTGGCTGGGCGTGGGGATGCTGGTGGCCGCGGTGGTGTCGGTCGGCGACGACGAACCCGTTCGGTGAGTGAAAGAGAGAGAGATCCAGGGGAGAGGGTGAGGACGGGGGGGAGAGAGAGGGGCCCGCGGGGGTGCGTGGCGCTTGTAGGAGCCTCCAGCGGCAGCGGCAAGCAGGAGCTGGCCGAGCGCGTGCGCGCGCGCCGCGGCCACACGCCTTCCTGCCCACTGGCAGGAGGTTGAAGACAGTAGGAGAGAGGAAGAGGTGAGCTGGGCCTGGCTGGGCCGGTCCTATTGGGCCACCAGGTAAGGGCATGTGAGTTTCCTCTCCTCTTTTATTTCTGTTTAGATTCCTGTTTTTCTATTCTGTTATTTTGTTCTGGGATTTATTAAAAATACTTAGGCACACTCAAAATCACCAAACTGCTCATGGCCACTGATTGGAATATATCAAACATGGAACATTTCAGTTTAGGATTATTTGGACATTTAAATATTTTATAGTATTTAAATGCCCAAATTCAAATAAAGTATGATTTAATTCAGAGCCCAAATATGTCATGGAAAAATGTGTGACACCTCTGGTTATTGTTTCCAGCATTATCCAGAAATGATGAACATTTTTGTAAGCCATTTTGACTTACTGAAAATATTTTAGGTGAACCTAGTGGATTCCTTTAATGCTAGGGTTTAGGCAATCCCTATTTCAACTTTCTGAGAATTTTAAACATGATGCACACATGAAGGGCTAGCCTAGAGCATACCAGAACTAGGGATGTGACAACTCACCCCTACTAAACAAGAATCTCGTCCTGAGATTCAGGTCATGAGGTAAGAGGTCGGAGGGGTCACAAGCTAACACGTTCTTCATGATCCAAAATCCCTTCTCGAAGATGTTGATTTATTGCTCCAATTGATTTTGACGTCTTTGCTTTCGAGATCTTCATCCAGCATGATGGCGACAGAAAGAAACTCTATAGGAAACGATCTCCTCGAGGATCGAGCACTCAAAATCAACTCGTGGAATGAGATGTTGGAACATCTCGAGTTGAGACACAAAACACATCGATAGGGATGGAAGAACAAACAACGAGGTTTGATTTGGTGGACAACAATTCCATGCTTAGAGAGATGGTGGATGGTGTCAAGGTGGCGAGGAAATAATTGCCATGATTCCATAACGGGGCACCTTGGGGAAGGTGACTCGTAGAGTTATTACCTTAAATGGCAAAACGAATTGCTTTTGGTATAGAGATCATTGAGACTCTTTATACCAGCCTAAGGCAATCACAACCGATCATTTGAAGGAGTTCGGAAGGATGACATACTCGGACTAGAATGGATGATGTGGACTACCTTGTTGAAGACAACGCAATGGATGATTTGCTTATCATCGGAAATGGATGGGACCCATGGTAGGACCACTTTTGAGGATGATCCTGAATAAGAATTACTAAGAAGGCAGCCCATAGTGAAATGGCACAAAGACGGTGCAAGCTAGGAACAAAATGCAAATGTTGGAATGTTCCAACCATCATATCTGCCTGAGATTCAGATCTGGTTAGTAACAGGATTGTACGGACAACATGTCCGAAAAGGAAAAGTTGCAACACAAATCGACGAGATGATATTGCAAGATTCTTAGGGGATGAACTATGATAGCAAGCTCCAAAAGATGAGCTAGTTCTGCTACAAACATGAGAACACGTTGTCCAAGACAAGCATGATCACGTCGTAGTCTTATAGTGAAACACTACCGAGTTCAGGAGGGGAACCATCAGTGCGGATATCGAAGTCCTTACATAAGTCCGGATTAGCTCTTAGGAAGGAACTTCTTCTCCTTGAACAAATCAATTAGTGGCTTGGTGTGCTAGGGAATACATATGGAATGGAGGTAATTAGTCTACCAAACCATAGAATACCTTCGCACTTGCATAACTGACTTGGGATGATTCCAAAGGAAACAAAACAATCTTTCTCGAACTCACAGCGGCAACTTGCACCAAATGCACATGAATTCTAGGAAGTCACTTCTTCCATCCAAGCATAAGCTTCATGAACGGAACATGAAGGCATTGCTTACAAAGTTTTCAACACTAGGTTGACGTTCAACATGAATCATGGGGGAGACAAAATGCTGCTGATGGGTTCAGCAACAACTCATCGCAATTTCCATATCACTGGACATCCACCATTATGTGAACACGGCGATAATATTGGTCAGACCAAAAGATGTAATGGTGTATGCTCGAGGGATCAACCATGAGTAAGACAACATTACGAACATCATTGGTTCTGATTTGAGTTGACGGTAGCCCATACTCAAGTCAGAGTTTTGACAAGGCAATAGACCCAACAATTGATCACGAGGACCAATCGATGGAGATATCATCCCTCTTAAATACACACACACACACAAGGATATCCCATAGAATGAACTAAGTTAGGCAAGCATTTACCTTCCAACTCTCCAAGTTGTTGTTTAGCTTAGCCAACTAGCTCAGGGGTATCCAACACAGATTCTTGGAGAATGGCTGGTTTGGAGGAAAACCAAATTGATCACGAGCTCAACATAACAGTTAGGGGACAACCTGGTAATACTTCCGAGAAGATATTCGGAAAATCACGAACCATCGATATGTTACTAAGCTCGAGAACAACCTTGCTTTTCAGAGCAAGACGATATGATCAAATAAGCAAGGAATTGAATAATCCTAACTCATTGACCGAAGAGTGCACCAGAATAAGGACTAGGTAGCACGATCAATCTTGGAATGATGATTATCGTCCATTAACCACCAAGCAACGGGGTTGCTAGGAGTATTGATTTCACACATCACGATTCACTTGTCGGCATTCCAGCTGTGACAACACGGAACCGAGGAATGAATAATGATGGAGAGAAGTATCACTATACCAAGAGTTCATAAGGAGTGGTGCAATTCTCATGATATTCCTGACAAAAAGAGGGCAATACTTCGGGGTGGAACAGAATCAAAAGCTGGATTGGCATTTTGATCTGCGGATTACAACTACTTTGACCAGTCCAAGAAATGGATGAGGTGCTGGAGTTTGTTTCTCCTAGTCATTCCCGGATAGAATGGCTTGACAGACCACAAGAGTAATAGGCATCGATAAATGAATGCACGCATACTCTTGACTATCAATTCATAGACAAGGGTCAGAATACAACTGAAGAGAAAACTCAAAGGAACATATAATTTTCTGAATTGTGGACACATAGATTAGTATGTCGAGCGAAGCTCAACATTTCTTCCGGATAACCCATGCGGAAGGGTAGAACTGGCAGATTCACAATTATTAAATGGAGAACTCCTCAAGAGTACTCTGATTGTGATCTTTAGGTTCAGCGGGGAACTTCTACCATAAGCGGTTCATAGTATTTGGAAGAAGGAAATACCACGGACCTCGAGGACTATCGCAAAGTTACTAATATCCTAAAGGAACTAGCAAACACTATCAACATGAAGTAAGTAGGGTGAATCTCGGGTTTAAAGAACCCCGGAATAGAATACCTACTACTAAGTGGCATCACGGGATGCTTTCGGGAAAGGTGGCCAGAATCATCACACTGGAAACATAAAACATGGCCATACTACCAGGTGATAATACTAACTCCAACATATATGTCGAGGCCATAGAGTACCTCAACTCACCGATTAGTGTGCTTAATCCGGCCCAAAAGGACATCAGAAACGGGAGGAAGGGATTTGCAAATGCATCAGCCTGTTTAGAAACCTGGGATGACTCGGACAGCATAACGGCTGTAAATGCTAAAAAAAAGATTTGAGACATTCACAAGGATTTGCATAGTCACTCAACAACATCATATCAAGGTTCTGGTTCAATTGATAACATACCAAAGTAGTAGAAACTGAGCTGAGGCCTGGAACCAACAATCTTATAAGTCTACGGATAAGTAACACGTGATCCTAATAGAAAGAAGAGAAGGCCTAGTTCTTAACCCCGTAGAGAAGAAGAGGGTGACTCAGGTCAGAAGGACATAAGGTAAAGAAGTAAAAAGAGCCTTACATTCCATCCCACAATCAATTCCCCTACATATAACAAAAGCATTTCTAGACTCAACATCGACCGGCTTGGCTTGGTAATCCTACAGGCAGTTAAGCTCTGATACCAAAGCTGTCAGGACCCCAACTAAATGCCACATCGATCTAGCATGTAACACCTCATACCACTTTGGGGCCTCACGCACGGTATTCCCACGGGTGTCGCCTTACCTTTTCCCGGGACCGTTTGCGCCTTTTGGCACACGTATATGATAGTGTCGCTAGCATCCATATGATAAGGAGCCCGGGCTGACATGGCTAGTCATAAACCCCAAGTGGCACAAACTTACAGGGACAGACATCCATGACCCAGCATCAAACGTGTCGGTCATCAGCGAGTGAATCCAGGCTGTAGCACTGGGCTAGCAGGACTCCGGTGAACCGGGCTGTAGCGGGCTAACAGGACTCCGGTATTCATCGCGTGACATTTCCCCGAAGGGACAGACACAGGAACGAAGAAGGACACATGCCGGCCAGCCTAAGTGTTCCGGAGCAGTAGCAAGCTACCATGGCTCAGTGGAAGCACTAGGAGACATTTCCCGGTAAGAGCGGCTACTAAGGATAAACAACTAGATAGTCAGATCCCACATATACCAAGCATTTCAATATCATAGACACAATATGCTCGATATGTGCAAATACAACATGGCATCACAACATGACTCTACGACTCAAGTATTTTATTCATTAGGCTTCGAGGAGCAAGATATTACATACATGGGTCTCACGACCCAACATTCAGAGCAAACAAGTCAAGCACAAGCGGAAGCTTAACATGTCTGAGTACAGACATCTACAAATGAAAAAGGCTGAGAAGCCTGACTATCTACCAGATCCTGCCGAGGGCACAAGATCGTAGCTGAGGTAACAAGCTAAACTTCGAAGTCCACGCGGAACTACTAGTGAGACTGAAGCCTCTCTGCAAAAACATAAAATAGGCAAACGTGAGTACAAATGTACCCAACAAGACTTACATCAGAACTAACTACATATGCATCATTATCAACAAAGGGGATGGTGGAGTTTGACTGCAGCAAGCCAGCTTTGAATCGGTGGCTATACTAAACTACGACTGCAAGTAACTCTTTTGAGGTGGCGCACACCAGTCCACATATTCACCATATCAATATACCACTATGGATCCGCTCCCGTCTCCCTACGAGAACGCCATCCATAGAACTCACGCTTATCTTGCGCATTTTAGAGTATCCACTTTCACTTGTCTATGAACTGTACAGGCAACCCAGAAGTCCTTTACCGCGGACACGGCTATTCGAATAGATAATGTTAACCCTACAGGGGTGTACTTCTTCACACATGCTCTCGCCACTTACCGCCATGTACACCTCATGTATCTCGGCTACCTTCAAGCGGAAGCCTGGCGAGGGAGTCGACCACGACCTGACTAACCACACAGGTCTCTAGTCCAGGTTTATCGCCTATTCGGGTTCCATCCGCAAGGAGATCCGGCCGGGGTGTCGCTCACGGCCCCAAACGATGTGAGCAGGGTTCCCAAGCCCACCATCCGGGTGCCACTTGGTACACCATGCCACTGTGACTAGTCTGTCCCAAGCCCACCTGTACCGGGTGCCACTTGGTAGACTACTAACACTACCTACAAACACCAGAAACTAGTTGCAACTCTTGGACAAAGATCAAGTTGATTAATAAGTCGAGAGAGCTTGGAGTGCCCGGAGCCCAATGTGTGGTAGTAACTGTTCATGGATCACAAACACAGAACTCAGTTCCTGAGGACAGCTGCAATGAGACAACCCACCATGTACTCCTACATGGCCTCTCACCGCTACCTTTACCAAATTGTGTTCACACACTTAGCTCACACACAGTAGGACATGTTTACACACCTCCGATTCATCCCCGATGAATCAGACCTGACACAACTCTAAGCAATAGCAGGCATGACAAACAAGCATGAATGAGTAGGCACATCAGGGCTCAAACAACTCCTACTCATGCTAGTGGGTTTCATCTATTTACTGTGGCAATGATAGGCCATGCAGAGGATAAAGGGGTTCAACTACCGCAGCAAGTAACAGTTGTATCGTTGTTGTCCTAATGCAGTAAAATAGAGCAGGAGCGAGAGAGTGGGATTGTATCGTAATGAACAAGGGGGTTTTGCTTGCCTGGCACTTCAGAAGATAGTATAGCTCTTCATCGGTGTCAATGAACTCATCGTCGGAACCAAGTCTATCGAGAGGGGACAAATACCGGCAACACAGAGAAAACACAATCAATGCAATGCAACAATATGATGCATGAATATGACATGGCAAAATGAGTGTGTTTTGGCTAATGCAACTTAGAACAGTTTAAATGAAGTTGGTTTGAACCAAGGGTTCAAATTCAAACTCCATATGTGCTTATTTAAATGCCAATTATATGATTTGTGCTAAACAGCAACTATAAGTTGTTCTAACATCCATGAAAATGGTACATATGGATAGATTGGATTTTTCTGATCATTTTTCATATATAATTTATTTCATTCTGGGTTACGGTTGATTTTATATGAATTTTATAAGTTTTGGACATTTTCTAAAAATAATAAATCATTTAAGATTTATTTAAATTCCAGAAAGTAATTATTGCGTCAGCATGACCTCACAGTGACGTCAGCAGGTCAACGGCTTGGTCCAGGTCAAACCGGACGTGTGGGGTCCACACGTCAGTGAAACAGTTAACTAACAGAGTTAATTAAAATTAAACTAAACCTAATCAGGATTAGTTAAGGCCTGGGCCCACATGTCAGTGGCACTTGCTCTAATTAGTGATTAAGTTAAAACTATTAGGGCACTGGGCCCACTAGTCAGTGACTATAGGTTGGTTAGCTAGCAGTGATTAGCACTAATCGCGTGGCCACGTCATCACGCCGAAATGTGGCCGGCGGCAAACATCCAGCGCGGCGAAGGCGCGCCGGAATCGTGCTACGGGTGTCGGCTGGGCATGCGGCTTGGCTCTACGGCAAGCTGGATGTGTGCCGCATCCAGTGGTGCAGGTGGCTGGGTGCAGGGAGGCCGGTAACGACGGAGACGATGACAACCGCGGTGACCGGAGCTCGGGAGGTGACGGAGACAGGGCCACATTTCACGACCGGTTCTCCAGACAATAAATTTCCAGAAAAGACCGTCGTGCTCATCAGCCCCAGTATTACTATTAGCTGATGAGGCTCCAACTTGATACAGAAATTCCAAGCAGAACACAAAATATGTAGCACAAGGCCATTCTGGCCTGTGAGTACAACAAATGGTTTCTAGTGGTTGATGGTGGAAGCGGGTTGTGAAACATCAGTGTCTATGGGACTCCATTTTCCATGGGAACAGCTAACCAGGTTAACTCCTATCTTCGCGAGGCTCCTATCTCCATTGTGTGGGTTCCGGGGCTGTCCTCGCGTCGCTCCTCTTCGTGCAAGAAAATCTGGCCAAGACAATAGCCAGGGACAAGCCAGTGAGTACTTTGAATGTACTCGCAAACATTATGAACACAGGTATAATATAACAATGATGTGCTGAAAATATTTTATGCTCATGACGTCAGTCACAAAAGATAAATAAATCTCTGATGCGTGCAAGGAAGTTATTTATAAAAATGCAATAACATGGTAGTATTAAAATTTATGAAACAAATAACAAGCAATGCCACAGTCGGGCGTCTTAGCGACACCACATAAAGGGCTTTAAAAGAAATGCCACAGTCGGGCGTCTGAGCGACACCACAAAAAGGGCTTTAAAAGAAATGCCACAGTCAGGCGTCTGAGCGACACCACATAAAGGGCTTTAAAAGAAATGCCACAGTCGGGCGTCTGAGCGACACCACATAAAGGGCTTTAAAAGAAATGCCACAGTCGGGCGTCTGAGCGACACCACATAAAGGGCTTTAAAAGAAATGCCACAGTCGGGCGTCTGAGCGACACCACATAAAGGGCTTTAAAATAAATAATCATAGTGAATATTCCGGAGGTAGAACCATCCCAAAGATACTCGATAATAACAATAATATCACGGGTTAGTCAACAATAATAATAATCATAGTTATCACAAGTCACAAGTAGTAATTCCATTTCTGGTTAACAGTTTCACCTCCGAAGACCGACACTAAGACCGACACTTGATCCATCCCAGACTGTAATCCTTAACCATGGACACGGCTATTCGTATAGGTTTAATCTCTGCAGAGGGTGTACTCTTTACCCACGAGTAACGGATTTCTTTAGTCCATCGGGACTAATTCCGTCTACGGTCTTTTTGTTGAAAACACACCTAACTTGCACACACCAGCTTATCTCACACGTGTCTGGAATCACCCACGACACTTGTTAAGCAAACTCTAAGTGGGGAGGCTACAACCTCGCGTAGAATGGGATCAAATTTATATCGCGCGCTCTAAGGGGTGGCCTCCCCTCTCGGTCCCAACCGAAAACACCCATGCCCCCGGACCAGGTGGCCTGCCTACCAGCTACAACCGGTATCTTCCACCATGGCCTCTCTATACGGTGTGTGCTAGAAAGAGGTTGACAACTTACTGAACCATACTCTACTTGCTGTAGAGACGAGTGGTAGTACGAAACAAGTATGGGGGTTACTGGCACAAGACTCGATCTACGGTCGACTCAGGAGGTTTAAGTATTCCCTGCATGATTAGCATGACGAATATATTTCAACCAACAGAGTCACCGCTCATATCACCTTGCCATGCCATACCAGACTTAACCGTCCCGACGGAGACCGGCGACAAACTCATGCCTACCCAAGGCAGAGGTTTTTCCCGGGTTCCTGCCGATATGCATGCAATGCACATGAGGGTGATTATCATCACAAGTGTGTCCATTTCCAACAGCATGGGAATCAATAACATGCACCCATGCATATGATCATATCACATGAAATAACAAGTTTCTCCAAAGTGAGGTGATGTTATGAACGTGTCATCGAACACACAAAAATATTAGGCCGGGATTCAGAATGCTTGCCTTCAATGTGTGGAAAGGCAGGGTGCACTCCAAAACTTGAAATATTTCTCCTCTCTTCAAAAATCCTATTTTAGAAATATAAAAGAATTAACACACAAAATAAAAACAGCACCAAAAGTTGTTCTGAATTTTTTTCAAATAAATCTTAAAATAAACTAGGTGAAATTTGAGAGAGGTAGGAAAAAGAATCATTTCATTTGGAGTTGTATTTAAAAAGTTATAGCCAGTCAAAGTTCTGGTCAAAATCAGGAAAAGGAAAACGTTTCAAACGAGATTACGCTTTCGGAGCGGGGGAAACGTACTGGGGGAAATACGCCTTCACTTAATCCCACGTGGACAGGCACGCGGTCGCTGACAGTGGGTCCAGATGGCCCACTGGTCAGGTTTGACCAGTTTATCCCTCCTCTTTCTCTGTCCCGAGCGGAGGCGAAACTCCGGCGATCGCCGCCTGCGATTGGCGGCTTTGTTCGAGAAACCGAAGCCATCCACGGGCTCAGGGGGTCGAGGCGGTCCCGCCGGTGGGTGTTACGGTCTCGGGGGTGGATGGGGTCGTCGGCGGTGAGCTTCGCGGCGGACGGAGAGCTTCGGGAGCAGAGTGTGATTGGGGTTATGGTGATTCCTGATCAACATCGAGTAGTGGGAATGGTTCACGGGAAGATGAGGAAGCTCTTGGTGGAGAGAATGGAGAGTGGGAGGTCCTGGGGGTGCCGAATTGGCCGGCGCAGTGGCGGCGGTAGGAGTTGCCGGAGATGAGGAAGGAGGCCTCCCCGGGTCGATTGGCTGCCACGGGAGAACTAGGGGAGCATTCTAAGATTGCCAGTGTGCTTGAATGGGTTCGGGGTCCTCTTTTTATAGCTCGTCGAGGTCGGTTCCGCGGCGGCCGTGGATAAGCCCTCCGGCGAACCGCCTCTCTGTAGCCAGGGCGACGTGGCGGCGACGAGCGCTAGTGGACACCCTCGCGGATGAGCACGCGCTGTTCCAGCGGCCAGGTGGCGAGCGGAGGAAGGTTCGGCGGCGCCGACATGGGTAGAGGCTGCCGGGCGGCGGCGGCGGCTAGCGCTTGGCCTGCCGGGCGCGGCGAGGGGCGGCTTGGCGCATAGCTGTGAGAAGGGGAGCGCGTGGCGTGATGCCGCGGAGCGAGCCAAAACCGTGGGGCCAGCGTGTCGGCTCGGCGCACGGGTCGTGCAATACGCACGCTCTGGGCGCATCCCGTGCACGCACTGAGTGTGCTCGACAAAATGCCAGAGCATGCTAGAGGTCGCGGTTGAGGCTGGGGGTTAACAGGTCTAGGTTTGGGCTTGCAAGGAGATCAGTGGACAAGCTGGTTTGGTCAGGGGATCAGGTTCACAGTGCAAACCAAAAATTCATGCCAAAACAGATCCTGCCAATAAGGTGTTTGGCAAAATGCCAAGGGCACTTAGGCAAGTCTTGGAGTGGTCAAAAACTCCAGATGGAAGTCCCTTTAGATGTACAAGAGGGTGGTGAGGTTAGTTTGCCAAAAGAAGAAACTTGTTAGTGCAAGTTTTGCAAAACTACATTTCTGGATAGGAAATAAATAGCATTATTTCATGAACCAAAAATGATCCAAAAGGTGCATGCTCCTGGACTTAAGGGTTTAACATGGAGGACTACAAGTAGGAGAAATAATCAAGGGTTAAAGTGCAAGCAAAAATATGGTTGCTGTACAAACCATCCAGTTGGTCCAGAATGAAGATGAGGTTGATTCACTCAAATTTTTCAAAGAACAGCACTAGGTTTTTGCATAAAGTTGAATCATATGCTACTAACAATATCCCATAATTTTGGTAGAGGCTAGAAAGAATTATTTAAAAGGGTTGTAGTGCAAAATGCACTCTGGACCAGAGAAGGAAAAATTGATGCAGAGCTCAAAATATTTCATGAATAAAATATATTTTTGCATAAAAGTGATTTAAAAACATCACATGACATCTCCAAATTTTTGTGGGAATTTTAAGTGAATCTATCAAATGGTTGTAGTTCAAATATGGCCATTTAACTTTGAAAAACCATTTTCAAGAAAATAAAGATCAAGCAACTTAATTATTTAATTAGTTATATTAAATAAGGGAAAGTTTCTCTTGAGAGATTAAATATGTCCAAAGGCAAATTTGAAAAGTTTTCTCTTTGGGAAAAACTCATCATAACAGGGAAGGAAATGATCAAAATGGAGCTCAGATATACAAAGTTTTAATTCCTGGCAAAAATTTTAATTCATTAAAACAAGGCCAAATTTTTGGGGTGTCACACCACAGCGGTCAAATCGAGCAACGGCTTGCACTTGCTGAACCCACGGGTGCTCACGAACTCAGAGGATACACGCACGGGACCCGAAGGTCACCGGAGCCGCGCCGGCGATGAGCTCGGGCGGAGGTGAGCTTCGGCCTCAATGGCGGCGGCGGCTACAAGGCAAAAATGACGCGGGGAAGAGAGGGGAATCGACCCGAGGCTCACAGGGGTCGCGTAGAGATGGTCAGCGAGCTCGGGGAAGCGACGACGGTGGCGAATCGACGGTGAAGATCCTCGGCGGCCGGTGGTGGAGAAGGCGACGGTGAGACGATGGAGGTCGTCCGGGCTCGCTTCCTTTGGTGGAGAGGTTCAGCGTGAGGAGGCGGATCTCGGGCACTAACTGGCTGGGCGTGGGGATGCTGGTGGCCAGTGAAGAACAAACTTGGAGGGAGAAAAAGAAACCAGAAGGCGGTGGTGTCGGTCGGCGACGACGAACCCGTTCGGTGAGTGAAAGAGAGAGAGATCCAGGGGAGAGGGTGAGGACGGGGGAGAGAGAGAGGGGACCGTGGGGGTGCGTGGCGCTCGTAGGAGCCTCCGGCGGCAGCGGCAAGCAGGAGCTGGCCGAGCGCGTGCGCGCGCGCCGCGGCCACACGCCCTCTTGCCCACTGGCAGGAGGTTGAAGACAGTAGGAGAGAGGAAGAGGTGAGCTGGGCCTGGCTGGGCCGGTCCTGTTGGGCCACCAGGTAAGGGCATGTGAGTTTCCTCTCCTCTTTTATTTCTGTTTAGATTCCTATATTTCTATTCTGTTATTTTGTTCTGGGCTTTATTAAAAATACTTAGGCACACTCAAAATCACCAAACTGCTCATGGCCACTGTTTGGAATATATCAAACATGGAACATTTCAGTTTAGGATTATTTGGACATTTTAAATATTTTATAGTATTTAAATACCCAAATTCAAATAAAGTATGATTTAATTCAGAGCCCAAATATGTCATGGAAAAATGTGCGACACCTCTGGTTATTGTTTCCAGCATTATCCAGAAATGATGAACATTTTTGTAAGCCATTTTGACTTACTGAAAATATTTTAGGTGAACCTAGTGGATTCCTTTAATGCTAGGGTTTAGGCAATCCCCATTTCAACTTTCTGAGAATTTTGAACATGATGCACACATGAAGGGCTAGCCTAGAGCATACCAGAACTAGGGATGTGACACCAGATGTTTCCCTTCGAAATGGCCAATTGTTGGCGCCCTTCCCGCTCATTATTTGGGAAGAGGCCCAGGGTCTCCCTCTATAAATAGGACTAGCCACCCATAGGGTAGAGGCATCTGGAGACAGCTAGAGAACAGATCAATCAGAGAGAGGGAGAGAGAGAAGAGACTGAACTCACCCAAGCAGTTCATCGCACCATCTCAAGGACAACCCCTCGCGAGGCTGTTCTCCCTTTGTACTGTTCATCATCAGCCCCTGAGGCAATCCACCACACCACACATTGGAGTAGGGTATTACACCACAATGGTGGCCTGAACCAGTATAAATCTCGTGTCCCTTGTGTGTTCTTCTTTCTAGCTTAGATCCATTGCGAGACTTCAACGCGTGAACTGGTAGGGGAAAGATCTTCGTGCGCACCCCAGTGTTCGAACCTCAAGGGTCTGCCGGAACCCGAAATCCGATAGGAAGTGATTGAGCACCATCTTGCTATTTGTCCTCATGCATGGCCCGTCAAGAAGAAGGTCAGGAAGCAAGATCTAGAGAGGTAGGAGCTCATCACGGAGGAGATCAGAAAACTAGAGGCGGCATGCTTGGTAAGGGGGGTGCTCCACCCGACGTGGTTTGCCAACCCGATAGTGGTGCGCAAGGCAAACGCGAAGTGGAGACTGTGTATTGATAACACGGACATCAATAAGGCTTGTACAAAGGATCCCTTCCCGTTACCACGCATCGACCAAATTGTTGACTCCACGGCTGGGTGCGACATGTTATCATTCCTCGACGCCTACTCAGAGTACCACCAGATCTTCATGACAAAAGAAGACAAGGAGAAGACAGCGTTCATCACCCCATATGGTACGTATTGCTTTTTACGGATGCCTTTCGGGTTGAAGAGTGCTGGCTCAACCTTTGCAAGAGCAGTCCAAATTGGTTTTGAGCCCCAGCTACATAGAAATATGGAAGCTTATATGGATGACATAGTGGTCAAAACCAAGGACAAAGAAACACTTGTGCAAGATCTGGAGGAAACATTTGTGAACCTGCGCAAGATCAACCTCAAGTTGAACCCTGAGAAGGGTCTCTTCGGTGTCCCATTCGGCAAGCTTCTCGGGTTCTCTGTGTCGCATCTCGGGATTGAGGCAAACCCTGATAAGATCAAGGCCATCAAGCAGATTGAGCCACCCAAACGGATCAAAGACATGCATCGGCTCACTGGCTGCGTTGCCGGCATGAGCAGATTCATCTGCATGTCCGCGGAGCATGCCCTCCCCTTTTTCAAGATCTTGAAGAAGACGGGCCCAATGGAGTGGACCCCAGAGGCAGAGGCAGCGCTGCAGGATTTGAAGAAGTACCTCTCCTCTACCCTAGTGCTGGTTGCACCCAAACCATAAGAACCATTGTTGCTGTACCTAGCGGCAACGAATCAGGTGGTTAGCGCTGCACTAGTGGCGCAGAGAGAGGTCAACAAAGAGGCAGCGGCAGCGGCAGAGTCAACGGATGGCGAGCCGGAACATTCCCCAGTAGGGCTCGGTCCCGGCAGGACTGAGTCCCTGGCAGAGGCTGACGCCAGTGCGACAGGGCCCACACGACAGGGTGAAGTGACGCAGAAGAACAAAATGATGCAGCACCCAGTCTACTTCATTAGCCCCCTCTTGCAGGGGGCTAGGTCGAGGTAATCAGGTGTGCAAAAGTTTCTCTTTGGCCTCCTTATGGCCTCGAGGAAGCTGTGTCATTACTGCCAATCGCATGAGATCACCGTGGTCACCCGCCTCCCGTTGCAACGGATATTGCATAACCCAGATGCAATGGGGAGGATCGTGGAATGGGCCCTGGAGCTGTCGAGTTCCGGTTTAAAGTTCGAAAGCACCTCGACGATTTAGAGCAGACTCTTGGCGGAGTTCGTTGCAGAATGGAACTCGACGCCCGACGAAGAGGTACAGGAGACCACTCTCCCCGGCAAGGAAACGAGCCGCAACTCGATCATGTACTTTGATGGGGATTTTTCACTACAAGGCGCCGGTGCTGGTGTGCTGCTTGTCGCACCCACCGGAGAGCACCTCAAGTATGTCATCCAAATGCACTTTCCCCGGGAGATGTCAACTAACAACACCGCTGAGTACGAGGGCTTGCTTGCCGGTCTCAGGATCGCGGCGGACCTTGGAATCAAAAAGCTCATCGTCAGGGGTGATTCGCAGCTCGTCGTTAGGCAGATCAACAAATATTATCAAATCCCGTTGATGGAAGCTTACGTGGATGAAGTAAGGAAACTAGAGGAGAGCTTTGATGGTATACAAGCAGAGCATGTCCCTCAGACGGAAAACGACATCACTGACTACCTGTCGAACGCGCTGCCCTCAAGCTACATGTGGAACCAGGTACTTTTGTGCTTCGTTTAACTCAACCATCCTTCGAACCATCAACCGGGTAGAGCAAGTGGAGGAAGCTGGGCCCCGGCAAGTACTTCCCCACCGAGCTCCTCGGAGCCGCTGGCGAAAATGTTGCCGTGGATGCCGATCCTGCCGCGGGGCAACCGACTTCGGCAGGGTCTCAGGCCATGGTCGTACAGACGGCCGCTCCCGTGGCAAAAGAGATGCCTTTGGTCCTTGTCGTCGAGCCACGGACTCTGGCATGGGCGCAGCACACCGTACGATTCCTCCAATAAGGAGAGCTTCCTGAGGAGCAGGAAGAGGCAGAGAGAGTAGCCCACCGGTCTACTCTTTACCAATTCGTTGACAACATCTTGTACAGAAAAAGACCGAATGGGGTGAAATTGAAGTGCACCTCCCGGGAGGAAGGACTACAGCTGTTGGCAGAGATACATGGAGGCATATGTGGCTCCCACATAGGGTCGAGGGCCCTTGCTGGCAAGGCTTTCCGGCAAGGTTTCTTCTGGCCCACTGCCCTCCAGGATGCGACGGCACTAGTAACCAAGTGTGAGGCATGCCAGTTCCATTCAGAGAAGCTTCATCAACCAGCTCAAGCCCGTCAAACCATCCCTCTCTGCTGGCCCTTCTCGGTCTGGGGGCTCGTCATATTGGGCCCTTGCCCCCGTGCCGTCGGGGGCTTTGAGTACTTGTACGTTGCAATCAACAAGTTCACAAAGTGGCCAGAGGTGGAAGCGGTGAGGAAGGTGACAGCGCAGTCAGCCATCAGGTTCTTCAAGGGGCTAGTTTGCCGTTTTGGGGTACCTGTCAGATGTTGGGTTTCGGCAAACCCTTAAGGTTTGAACTCTGTGGTGCGCGCGAAGATCTTCCCCCTACCAATCCACGTCCGATCGCCTCGCGGGAATCTAAGCTAAAACGACGAACAACACGAGGGACACAAGATTTATACTGGTTCGGGCCACCGTTGTGGTGTAAAACCCTACTCCAGTGTGTGGTGTGGTGGATTGCCTCAGGGGCTGAACAATACAAGGATGAACAGCCTTGCGAGAGGTGTTCTTGAGCCGATACTGTGAACTACTTGGACGAGTTCAATCGCCAATGGATCTGATGAGGACTCGATCTGAGATGCCCTCTTCTGTGGTGGCTAGCCCTATTTATAGAGGCCCTGGCCCTCTTCCCAAATATTGAGCAGGAAGGGCGCCAACAACGGCCATTTTGAAGGGGAACATCTAGTACAGGTTATCCTGACTAAAGTTGGTCTTCGGCTGCCAAAGGTACTGGCAATGACGCCGTCTTCAGCTCCACGGTGACCTCCATCCTGCCGCTCTGCTGGTCTTGGTCTCGTTGCACTGAAATGGCAACCTTTGCCTGATGCCTCGGTTCTCCACGCCTGCGCTTGCCCCCTTTGCACCAAAGAGGAAACAAGGACACTGCGCGAGTCGGCGCCTGCCTGGTCTCGATCGTCATGGCTTCCGTCACGAGCACCTCTTGAGGTACCCCTGCCTTGATCTCTCCGCCTCCTCGTGAGCCTGCCCGGCGAGGCCGCTCCTGAGGAAGCCTCGGGTCGTCCACCCCGCGAGGCTTGGCCCCTCGTGAGGTTCTTGAGCCTTGCGTTGATGAAGATGGGCCGTACTGGGCCACCACTGGAGCCGCGCCGCAGGCCGTAGGCAGGCATGTCTGGGGAACCCCGTTCCCAGAACACCGACAGTACACAATAGGATCGTCACCGACCACGGCACACAGTTCACAAGCCACGGCTTCATGCTGTACATTGAGGATCTCGGCAGCAAGGTATGTTTTGCTTCCGTGGCACACCCAGGGAGCAACAGCCAAGCAGAGAGAGCAAACGCTGAAGTTCTGTGAGGCTTAAGAATGAAGACTTTTAACAGGTTGCGCAAGAGTGGAAGGCGCTGGATTGACGAGTTGCCGGCGGTTCTTTGGTCGATCAGAACAACACCAAATCGAGCCAACGGCCAGACACCCTTTGCCCTGGTCTACGGGCCAGAAGCAGTTCTCCCCACAGAACTCATATACAGGTCACCTCGATTGTGGAAAGATGACGCAACACTCCTTGAGGAAGATCGTCTCCGGGCGGCTGTGAGAGCAGCACGCTACCAGCAAGCCTTGCGCCGCTATCATAGCTGCAAGGTTCATGCCCGAAGCTTTGAGGAAGGCGACCTTGTTCTTCGGCACGTTCAGTCGGCCAAGAATTCCAACAAGTTGACGCCAAAGTGGGAAGTCCCTTATCGGGTAACACGAGTCACCAGGCCCGGCGCAGTCCGCCTGGAGACCGAGGATGCCAGTCCGGTGAGCAACTCCTGGAACATCGAGCATCTTTGCAAGTTTTACCCATAAGGCGCGGCTGCCGGGCCTTCCGGCAAGCCACCTTTTGAACAAGCCTTGCCCGCAACGCATGTAACCCTTTGTACAAAGCCAGGCGAAGACCCTGAGCATAAATAAACAAAGCGCTGGCGCCCTAAGTCATAGCATGCATGCTAGGTCGAGTCTCTTCCTCGGTTAGGGTTGACAGTTCTTAGCGGCGGCTAACCCCTAGCTTAGAGGTCGAGTGCGCGTCTCTCTGTTCTTTTCTGTCCTCTTTGGTTCGCAGGGCACATGAGCACTTTTGCCGAGCTATTTGGAAGAAAATGAACAGACCGACGTCCCAATCTCGGCAAACCAAAGTTGCCGGGGGCTGCAAGTACAAGGATCGAACCACGGCAAGCCAAGGTTGCCGGGGGCTGCAGATCCAGATAAGTCTTTTATCCTCTATCATGCATTTCGATATGGAACTGGGATATGTGAAACCTCGTTTTATTTCTAGGCTACCGTGCTCCCCTTTTTCTGTACCCAAGGATTACCTCCTGGGTTGAGCAAAGTGGGGGGACGGCAAGTCCTATTGCCGGGCGAAGAACGTTCATCTTAAATAATAACGAGGATTCGCTACTTGTCGCGGGTTTCACCCACGAACGAAAAACCCGGCAAACATCCCTTTTTCATTAAAAAATATCCCGTACAGGTACAGTTCATATGGAGTGAAAAACATGAGCAAGGGGATTACAAGTTCTAAATTTAACGAAGGCCCGAAGGCTTACAGACTAAAAAGATATAAGATGCCCATAATCCCTTTCTTGTCCCTCTCCTCAAAAGGCAGAACAAGAAAGCAAAAGGGCAGAAGGAGCACCTAGGCGAGGTACGAGAAGCATAAGGCGTGAAGAGAACATGCCGGCGGTCTCCTAAGAGAGGGTTGGTGGTGGTGGCGCCGAAGGGAGAGCTGGAAGATGAGGCAGCGGTCCGTCAATACGCTATGAAGGCATTTGTGCCATCGTACTCCGACTTGATGGCCCGCTACCCGGTTTCTTCGCCTTCTCCAGCCCCCCTACGCCAGCCACCCAAGGAGGCGACCCCGAGAAGTTCAAGGAACCGGCGATACGGATGATGGGGTCGCCGGTGTCGGCCCGGAGCAGCCCGGCCGACACTTAGTCGGACCCGTCATCCTCCTGCCCGCTACCCTCATCGTTGTTGCCGCTCTCCTCCTCGCCACTCTCGCTCGAGGAGGAATCTTCATCGTCAGAGGAGCTCTCCACGCAGCACCTTACGTGAGTTCCGAAATGCCCAAAGACCTTGACGGAGAGGAGGCTGCTCTCCATTAGTTTGAAATGGAGAGTGAGCCCCTCCGTCAGGCTGTGGATGCGAGCGAATGTCTTCCATCCCCGACGAAGGTACATGACATGAGGGGCTGGGAACTCGACGTCGGCCCATGTGCCGCTATTCCTAGAGCTCCTCATGTGCAGCCTCAGCGCCTGCGGCGGGTCCAGCTCCATCTCCCGTGCAAATGGGGTCAGGAGACGAAGACGATGGCATGGTAGCTGGCGTAGCCTGAGGAAGAACTCGTAGGGGTTGTCCCCGACGTTGCCCTCCACCGAGGGAGGGGCCGCTGGCAGGGGCGAGGCCGACACGCCGCCCCGTCCTCCTCTTCCCCGTGCACCGCGACGGACTCGAACTCGCACCCTCCCCCTTCCTCTAATAGCTGGCTCTGCCGCCACGAGCTCTTGGGGAGGAGCGACATGTTGTCTAGCCGAGACCCTCACCGCCACCGATGAAGTGTCGCCACGCCCCCTCGCCTTGACAAAAGGAAGTGAGGGAGCAGGAATGGGCAGGAGCAGGTGGCGAAGGATTGAGGGGCGCTGTTCGTCCCGCTCCCCTCCATATAAAAGGGCGGGGGCAGGGGCATGGCCGCCTCTTTCAGCCAATCCGGCTCGACGAAGTGACAACGGGCGGGGTCGTCGACCGCCCTCCCTGCTCAACTGAAGGCGCGCGGGAATCGACCCACGCGCGCGCGACTTCCCGTATCCCGCGCACGTGTCATTTTGCTCTGCACCATGCATGCAGCAAACATGGCGCGAGAGATAGGTGCAATGGGACGCGCGGAGCAACGGTTCACAAGTAAGGGCAGTAAATGGGAGGTGGCCCTGCGGTCTCAAAGGGACACGCAAGCCGCCTCTTTACTGTCCACCGCAAGATGACGCCAGCGTGCTGCGGTCACACGCGCACGCGCGACCCCCACGTCGCGCATTCAACACGGTTCGTGGGGAGGCGCAGCGGATGGAAAGTTTTACCACGGTAAAAACCGCCCCGCTGCCCGCGCACCGTTTTGGGCCTGGCCCAACAACGCGTTGCGCCTATGTGTGGCCCAGGCCCAGGGGCTCCTGTCGGTGTACTAAAGTAGGCGCACTCCATTGTACCCCTTACTTGTGCGCGGGCAGTCAGAGCCACAGGCCGAAGCCACACTTAGCAGGGCAAAAGTGAGGAGTCGAAGCCACGAGAACAATCAGCGCAACGCTAGAGACCGAGACCACAGAGAGCAGATGGACGAAGCAGGTTTCCCTCGCAAGACCCTTGTCGGGGCAGCCTTAGCAGCCCCGGCAAGGCCCTTGCTGGGGCGGCTCGCCCACACCAGCGGAGTGAGCCACCCTCGAACCCGCGGACTCCAACACCGTTAACTACGTTGGGCCAAGGCTTGGGAGGCACCTCCATGGTGGCATGCAGATCTTTGTGAAGACAAAGAATATCCAAGATCAGATGAGGATTGGAAGGCAATGATCCTCGACAAGATCCTTGCCGAGGAATCCCGCAAGACCCCCGGCAAGATCCATGCTGGGGACGACAGCGCACTACGGCAAGACCCTTGCCGGGCCACCCGGCAAGGCCCTTGCCAAGGGTGTCAACGGGGCCACTGCCAAGCTCGCGCCAATGAAGTCTCCACCGCCGTTCAGATGCAGCTGCCAGCCCAACCAGCTGGGCAGGCACCTGCGTGGCAACATACAGCTTCCAGCCGACTCAGCACACGCCTGTGTGGTGGCATGCAGATCTTCGTGGAGGCTCTACCACCATGCCACCTCAGCTGCTTGCCTGCCTACAAGGCGCCGCATGCATCGCTGGCCAGGGCGTGTGTCGAAGCGACGAGGAGCGGCGATGGACGGGACAGGCCTCGCTCCCGTCCCCGATAAAGCAAGAGGACACATGAGCTGCACATTAAATGCGCCTTGTCCGGTAATACGAGCGATAAGCTCATAGCACTGTAGGCCTTTCCGCCTCCCGTGTGCCACTGTGGCAGCCCCTTTCGACTATAAAAGGAGGCCCATGGCGTACTGGAGAGGGATTCAGCTCTTTTGCACCACGCAGCCACCATAGCTAGTTCAAGAGCTCAAGAACACTCAATACATCCACCAAAGCAGGACTAGGGTTTTACGCATCCTCGCGGCTCTAACCTGGGTAAACGATCCTTGTGCTAACTGCTAATCCTTCTCTTCTCACAACCCCGCGCCACGGAACCGCAGAAGGGATCCTTGTGATTCCATAGGTGTTGTTTCCCACCGTCATATGGGTTCCGCAAACCCTTGAGAGGTTCAAACTCTAGGGTGCGTGCGGAGATCTCAACCTACCCAGCCTGCCTACTCGCGATCCTCCAAAACATAGCACGACAAACTCAAAGAGACAAAGAGACACAACAGTTTATGCTGGTTCGGGCCACCTTCTGGTGTAATACCCTACTCCAGCATTTTGGTGGATTACCTCAGAGGGCCGAGGATGAACTAGTACAGTGGTTGAACTGGCCTCAGGAGGAGAGGTGTTCTTGGGCTCGGTAAAGCTGTGGGGATGTGAACCAGATCTGATTCAGTTACCCTCTATGATGGTGGCTAAGTCCTATTTATAGTGGCCTTGGTCCTCTTCCCAAATTTTGGCGGGAAGGGATCCCACATTGGCCGGATTTGAAAGGGGACAAGTAGTACAACTTATACTAACAAAAGTAGTCTTCGCCTGCGAAAAGCCTCTGGTCGTGACACTGCGGTGGGCTCGTCGATGACCTCCGTCCTGCCGTCCTGGCGGTCTTGGTCTTGTTGCAGCAGAATGGAAACCTTTGGCTTATTCCTCGGGACTCCGCATGTGGCTTGCCTCCTTTGCACCAAAGAGGAAACCTGCGCTCTGTGCCCACCTGGCGCCCGCCTGGCCTTGGTCGTCATGGCTCACGTCAGCTGAGCCTCGTGAGGTAAACCTTGCATGGAACTCTCCACCCCTCGGGAGCCAGCCTAAGAAGGCCAATCCCCTCAGGGGTCTTGGCGTCCTCCGCCTCGCGAGGCTTGGCCCCTCACTATGGTCTTGAGTTGTTGATGCTGAAGCTGGGCCGTGCCAGGCCGTCGATGGAGCCACGTGGTGGGCCGCAGGAGGCAGGGCTGGATACCCCCATATCCAGAACACCGACAGATTCCGATTCACGTGTGTCTCTCCCAAAAGGTGTGTACAACAAGGATTATTGTGGTAAACTAAAAATCAAAGACTCAAATCATACAAGACGCTCCAAGCAAAACACATATCATGTGGTGAATAAAAATATAGCCTCAAGTGAAGTTACCGATAGACGAAGACGAAAGAAGGGATGCCTTTCGGGGCATCCCCAAGCTTAGGCTTTTGGTTGTCCTTGAATTTTACCTTGGGGTGCCTTGGGCATCCCAAGCTTATGCTCTTGCCACTTCTTATTCCAAAATCCATCAAATCTTTACCCAAAACTTGAAAGCTTCACAACACAAAACTTCAACAGAAAAACTCATAAGCTCCGTTAGTATAAGAAAATAAACCACAACTTTAAGGTACTATAATGAACTCATTCTTTATTTATATTGGTGTTAAACCTACTGTATTCCAACTTCTCTATGGTTCGTGCCCCCCGATACTACTCATAGATTCATCAAAATAAGCAAACAACACACGAAAAACGGAATCTGTCAAAACAGAACAATCTGTAGCAATCTATAACTTTCGAATACTTCTGTAACTCCAAAAATTCCGAAATAAAAGTGTGGACGTGAGGAATTGGTCTATTAATCATCTTAAAAAATAATCAACCTGAAATCGCTCTTCTGTAAAACATTACACTATTGTCGTGAGTGCAAAAGTTTCTGTTTTTTACAGCAAGATCGCAAAGACTTCACCCAAGTCTTCCCAAAGGTTCTACTTGGCACAAACACTAATTAAAACATAAAACCACATCTAAATAGAAGCTAGATGAATTATTTATTACTAATCAGGATCAAAAAACAAAGAACAAAAATAAAATTGTGTTGCCTCCCAACAAGCGCTATCGTTTAACGCCCCTAGATAGGCATAAAAACAAGAATAGATCTAGGTATTTCCATCTTTGGTATGCAATCCATAAGTGGCTCTCATAATAAATTCATAAGGTAATTTAATTTTCTTCCTAGGAAAGTGTTCCAGTCCCTTCCTTAACGGAAATTAGAATCTAATATTTACTTCTTTCATATAAATAATTGCACCAATCGCTCTAAGGAAAGGTCTACCAAGAATAATAGGACATGTAGGATTGTAATCTATATCAAGAACAATGAAATATACGGGCACATAATTCCTATTTGCAACAATAAGAACATCATTAATCCTTCCCATAGTGTTGGTGTACTAGAGTAGGGGTACCCTAGTATCCCGAACTTGTGCACGGGCAGTCGCAGCACCCCGCGGCAAGGCTTGCCGGGTGACCGCCAAGGTCCTCCGTGGTTCATTTGGAGCCATTCAAGAACAAAGTATTCAAGCCAAGGAAACAAGGCCCCGACAAGAGGAGCTTGCCGGGAAGGCCAACCAAGGCATCTCAAGGAACTTGCCGCGACGCGCCACGCGTCCTGGCAAGGCCCGGTGAGCGACAAGCTTCCGGGCGCGACAAGACAACGGCCGCGGCAAGGCGCTTGCCGCGGCAAGCTACCACTCTGTGCCCACGCTCCAGCATATCCACCAACGTGTCGCCCTGGGGCCTTTCCAGGCGCGCGTGGCAAGAGGCTGTGCAGCCAGCGGTGCGCGGTGGCAAGCGGCGCTGACAAGATTGCCATCGTGGCAAGCGGTGGCGCCCCTGATGGTCCCTTTCTGCACTATTTGGGCGACGCAGACGGGCATTTAATGCTTTTGTCCCCTGCCGTCAGGGTTAGGTATGATGCACTGTACAGGTAGTTGTACCAACTGCAACACCTTTACATTTTTGCCCTTGCCTACGTTGCCACCTGTCGGTGACCCCTTGAGCATATAAAAGGAGGCCCATGCGCAACGTAGAGGGGGGTTCGAAAGGTTCGAAGCCAGAAACGCACTCACGCTCGGTCTCGTTAGCATCTAGAGTGTACTGTAGCATTCAGCGCTCCCGAGCAAGAACTCAGTATACTCAGACATGCAGCAGTAGGAGTATTATCTCTCCGGAGAGCTCCGAAGCTGGGTAAACTGCTCGTGTGCTTCGCCTCGATCTGCTCTTTGTGCGATCTCCGCCCCTCGCCGAACCGAAAGGGGCTCGGTCCGCTGGTCCCATAGGTGTTCGTGGATCATTTTCCCCGACATCTTTGGCGCGCCAGGTAGGGGGCGTCGAGATTGTGTGAACCTGATCCGGCGTTCACATGAGCTAGATTTTCATCTTCTTCATCGACATGCCACCTAAGAAGAAGGCTTCGGAGGCAGCTGTTCCGTCCACGTCGATCCCACCGCCACCGGAGCAGACAGGTGGTGGGGTAGACGCCGGCGGAAGAACGAGCGTCGACGAGGGAGCTCACAGTGCTGCCAGGTCCAAGGACAAGGCTGCGCAGACCTCAGCGTCCGTACATACACCGCGCCCATCTCAGGAGGCGCAGGACCGACAGCGTCATGGTATTCGCAGTACCATGCGTTCGTTGGACCAAGATTGAGCTGGTGGATCTCGGGGTGCTCAAGACCACCATGCACGCCAACATGCTGGCGCGAGCGAGGCACGGTCGCCTGGACGGGATACTGCTCCTTCTAACATAGTTAGAAGTCCGAGCATATCCCGCTCCTCGCACCGTTCGCCACTGCCGCCCACCACTCTAGTAGAAGCTTTGGCGCGAGCTCAACTACTCCTGGATTACCCTCCAACGACAGACAAGATCGACGAATGGAGGGCCACCATTCAGAGTCTCATCGGCTTCGCCAACGGCGACACTCCGCGGCAGCCGAGTACATCGCTGCCGCGGCAGGACTGCCAGGCGCGAGCCGATGGCGACAAAAACGGTGAGGGTGCAACCACCATGCACTCTCCACCCCGAAGGCCAAGATCGCCGACTCGCCGGATCCACCTCTACAGCGACTCCACCGCTTCATCAGATCCACGAGCTCGTTGCGATCAGCGCCAAGTTCTTCACGAACGATAGCAAGAAGACGCTCGTACTCACATCGAGCGCCGAAGAGAAGCGCGGCGTCAATCGGACCAGCGCGTTGGGCCTTCTGTTGACATGCATGCGCTAGGGGAACCAGGCGACTTGCCGTACGCGGTAGGTTGCCCTGCGTTCACTCGTGAGCTGCGGCAAGTCCAGTGGCCCAGTACGAAGAATTTCAAGCCAGATGTACCAGAGAAGTACGACGGCAAGTCGCATCCGTCGGAGTTCCTCGGCATCTACACCATCACGGTGCAAGCTGCCGGGGGGCGGGACGACAAGATCCTTGCCAACTACTTCCCGCTGGTGCTCAAGCCCAATGTCAGATCCTGGCTCATGCACTTGCCGGACAACTCTATATCCTCCTGGGCAGACCTATGCCATCAGTTTGTCGGCGCCTTTACAGGAGGCCACAAGCCTCATGGCCAAGAGAGCGACCTTCATCTGCTCGCCCAGAAGGAAGGAGAGCCCCTGCGCAAGTACATTCAGAGATTCAGCCGCATACAGCACAACATCCCAGATGTCCACCCTGCCGCGGTAATCGGCGCGTTCCATCAGAACGTGCGAAACCGCAGGATGCGGGAGGAGATGGCGATGTGCAAGATCAGGGACGTCAGTGAGCTATATGCCCTGGCCGACAAGTGTGCGCGTGCTGAGGAAGGGAGGAAACTCCCCGGAGAGAATATAGAAGTAGGAGGATCTGATAGTGAGGATGCTGCCCCGGCAAAGAAAAACCGGCAGCGGAACAACAGGAAGAAGAAAGGCAAAGAAGTGTTAGTCGTTGAGCAGTCCGGCAACGGAGGTGGCGCCAAGAAAGCCAAAGCTGGTAGCTCCGGCAAGGAGATTGCCGCAGGCACAAACTACCAGGCTGTGGCCATCGCCGACAAGCAGGACGGCACCAACAAGCAGTACTGCAACATCCACCGCACCAAGGGCCATGACCTCCAGAGCTGCAAGAAGGTCGAGCAGCTTGTCGAACAGCAAAAGGCCGAATACTTGCGACGCGGCAAGGAGAAAACCCAAGAAGGTGCTGGGGGAGCCGGCAAGAAACGCCCCGGCCGAGGAGGACGCCGCGGCAAGGCCAAGCAGCGGCAAGGAGACAGACCTCCCCGCGGCCGCGACAAGGATGAAGATGACGATGACGACGAAGACATGGATGATGACGAGACCGATGAGCAGGAGTTCCAGAAAGCCACAGAGGTCCTGTGCGTTGACGTCGGTGCTTCTCTGCATACTTCACACCGCCATCTCAAGCAGTTGGTACGGGAAGTCAATGCGGCAGAACCACCTGTCGAGTCACGCAGGCCTCTGAAATGGTCCAGCACGCCTATCATCTTTGATATTGAAGACCACCCTGATCGCATAACTGCGGTCGGGTGCTTGCCGATGTTGGTTTCACCAACTATCCGCAACCTCAAGGTCACTAAGATGCTAGTTGATGGCGGGGCCGGCTTGAACCTGATCTCCTCCGCGGTACTCCAGAAACTCCAGATCCCTGACAGCGAGCTCGAAGAGACCGGCACATTCCAAGGAATCAATCCGGGAAGGAGCAAGCCGAAGGGAAAGATCACGTTGCCGGTGACATTTGGCAGCGAGTTAAACTTCAGGATTGAGAGGGTCACCTTTGACGTTGCTGACTTTCCATTACCTTATAATGGGATACTCGGCCGTCCAGCACTCGCCAAATTCATGGCAGCCTCTCACTATGCATACAACATGCTGAAGATGCCAGGCCCGATAAGTGTCATCTCTGTCCCTGGCGACAAGAAGGATGCTCTTATCTGCGCCGACAAGATCTACCGGGAAGCAGTAGCCGCAACAAATCGCAAGTCACTTGCCGTTGAAGCTCCCGAGGGAAAGAAGAAGCCCAAGTACAGCAAGAGTTCTGATGCCCACTCCGGCAAGCGCACCTCTTCGGAGTGCTGCGCTACCGTCGAGGACGCATCATCGAGCTCCACCGGCAAGTGTAAGAAGACAATGGCAGCTCCACCAGAGACCAAGAAGGTGTCCGCCAAGGAGGACGGCACTGGTGGTACCTTCACCATCAGTGCCACTCTCGACCCTAAATAGGAAAGTGCGCTCGTTGCTTTCCTGCGGGCAAATGTCGACGTGTTTGCATGGCAACCGTCTGACATCCCCAGTGTTCCCAGGAAAGTAATCGAGCACCACCTTGCCGTTTGTCCTCATGCGCGGCCCGTCAAGCAGAAAGTCAGGAAACAGGCAGTGGAGCGCCAAGAATTCATCACAGAAGAAATCAAGAAATTGGAAGCAGCAGGCCTTGTCAGAGGAGTACTCCATCCTACGTGGTTGGCCAATCCTGTAGTCGTATGCAAGGCAAACGGGAAATGGAGGCTTTGTATCGACTTAACCGATGTCAATAAAGCTTGTCCCAAAGACCCATTTCCCTTGCCACGCATCGACCAGATTGTTGACTCCATGGCCGGATGTGACTTGCTTTCATTTCTTGATGCATACTCAGGATATCATGAGATCTTCATGGCAGAAGAGGATGAGGAAAAGACCGCATTCATCACCCCATGTGGCACATACTGTTTTGTATGGATGCCTTTCGGTTTAAAGAATGCAGGTTCAACATTTGCGAGTGTAGTCCATGACGCTTTTGAGCCACAAATACACAGAAATGTGGAAGCCTACATGGATGACATAGTGGTCAAGAGCAAGGACAAGGCAACTCTGATTCAAGATTTAGACGAAACCTTTGCAAATCTGCGCAAGATCAACCTTAAGCTTAACCCCGAGAAGTGTGTGTTTGGAGTCCCCTCCGGCAAGCTTCTCGGGTTCTTCGTGTCTCAGCGGGGAATTGAAGCCAATCCCGACAAGATCAAGGCCATTGAGCAGATTGAAGCACCAAAGCGCGTCAAGGATGTACGAAGACTTGCCGGTTGCGTGGCTGCTCTCAGCAGGTTTATCTCTAGGTCTGCTGAGCGCGCCCTGCCGTTTTTCAAAATATTGAAAAAGGCAGGTCCAATGAAATGGACTCCGGAGGCGGAGGCTGCGCTGTAGGACTTAAAGAGATACCTGTCCTCCACTCCAACACTTGTCGCACCTAAGCCACAAGAGAAGTTGCTGCTATATATAGCAGCAACCAGTCAAGTGGTTAGTGCTGCGTTAGTGGCGGAGAGGGAGGCAGATGATGAGCCGGCAACCGCGGCAGATGCATCCAGCGACAAGCAGGGAACTTCACAGACAAGCTCTGGTCCCGATGAAGATGGATCTGCGCAGGCGCATGAGAAGATGCAGAAGAGAATGGTGCAGCGCCCAGTTTACTTTGTCAGTTCCCTTCTGCAGGGGGCTAGGTCAAGGTACTCTGGTGTGCAGAAATTGCTTTTCGGCCTTCTCATGGCCTCGAGAAAGCTACGCCATTACTTCCAAGCACATGAGATCACAGTCGTCACTCGTTTTCCGCTGAAGAGGATACTGCAAAATCCAGAAGCAACAGGCAGGATTGTCGAGTGGGCACTGGAACTGTCAAGCTTTGGCCTCAAGTTTGAGAGCACTTCAACTATCCAAAGCAGAGCATTGGCAGAGTTCATAGCAGAGTGGACGCCAACACAAGATGAAGAAATTCCAGAAACAAGCATCCTCGTCAAGGAAGCAAGCAAAGAGTGGCTGATGTACTTTGATGGTGCCTTCTCGTTGCAAGGTGCCGGTGCGGGCGTGCTACTTGTTGCACCCACCTGAGAGCACCTCAAGTACGTAGTCCAGATGCACTTTTCCAAGGAGCAAGCAATGAACAATAGCGCAGAGTATGAAGGTTTGCTTGCCGGTCTCAGGATCGCAGCGATCCTTGGGATCAAGAAGCTCATTGTCAGGGGTGACTCACAGCTTGTCGTCCGCCAAGTGAACAAGAATTATCAGAGTCCGTTGATGGAAGCTTACGTTGATGAAGTGAGAAAGCTAGAAGAGCACCTTGACGGCCTACAGATGTCACACTCTAATTTTCATGCCACAACACTTAAGCTAATGAATCATGATAAAATGTGTTTTGACAAAAACTTTTGAGTGTTTTGGACTTTGCTTGATTGGATTTTTGTTTGTTGTTTGCAGGTGCTCTAAAAAAATCAAATAAATCCTCCAACTCCTATACTTCATCTCCTTGATCCAAAACCTTTTCCCAATGATCATGCCATGTGTATAGAGCAATATAGTATTTTCTTACAAAAATAATTTGGCCAAAAAGTATTTTCAAAAATTAGTTTTCCAAAAACCCCTGAATTGAGGTTTGCACTACAAGTACTTAATTAAGGGCAGCAAAAATCATTCCAAAAATAAATTTGACTCCTATTAGATACAGGATACCCAGAAACCACAAAAATATAATTTTAAAAGTTATTTTCTTATTTTATTTAAAAGCTATTTCTTAAGGCCAGAAATGGTCTTTAATAGGAAAAAATCATTTTATTGTTTTAAAAATATTTGACAAAAATCAGGGAAACTCAGTGGACATATATTGTCCATATATAAGAGTTTCAACACATGGTCATGATCAAAATATTGGTCAAATCCCTCGAAAACCCTTTCTGGATATTTCAAGCTTTTGAAATATTTACAAAGGAAATATTCTCCAAAAATTCCAAGGAAATTCTAGCATGTCACATATGACATATTAGATGATCTTGCCAAGTCTCATGTCATGGAGCATATTATAACTCCATGAAATCCCCTCAAAACCATTTCTGTCCATTTTGAAGTTTGAGCAACTTTACATTGCCAAACATGTCCAAATGTTCTCAAACCCTGTGAAGATGCTCAAATGGTCTAATAATTCATTTAGACCAAGTGGCACAAGTTGGAAAACAATTTAACTTGATAAAAGTGCCCCAAAACCCTTCCTGTCCATAACCAGATTTGAACAACTCTACATTGGAAACTTTCTCCTCTTGATCTCAACTTTTGTGGACATGTTCAAAACCTCAAATGATGACACTACACCAAGTGGTGCATCAAGGAGAACATATTTTCATGACTAAATCTTGGAAAGTCCATTTCTGCTGATTTCTAGGGTTTACAAAAGTTGCATTGGCAACTTTGCCCAAATGAGCTCAAACTTGGTGGAACACCCTACTTCTATGTGCCATTCCATCCTGTTAATTCTCATGGAAAGTGGAATTAATTTTCTTGCCCAAACCAACAACAAACACCTTCTGCCATTTTTCCAAAATCACCATTTTGACATCTTCCACTAATCTCCTTGAGCTCAACTTTTTACCACAGCCCCTCCTAGACCTCTTCTACCTCCAATAGCAATGGCTGCATCTCAGATCAATTATTTGGGGGTGAAACCCTCACTTTCTCTCTCTGGACAGCCCATTTCCCTCTCTCTCTCAACCTCTCTCCTCTCCTACTGGCTGTCCAGGGCATCCAAGGCCCTCTCCCCTTTGTTTACTCCTCCCTAAACAACCTAGACACAAGTGGCCACGCCCTACAAGCCAAAGACATGCCCTGGCATGCAACTGGTGTGCTCCAGAGCGCGCTACAGTGCACACCCGCACTATAGCCGCCCCCTTCCAACCACCCCCGGCCACCTAGGGCCTCCCCGTCGTGTCCCCCGAGGTCACCTCGACATCCGCATCATGCTACACTGTCGTCCCCCTCCTCTCTCTCTCTCCCTCTT
>NC_057807.1:172692990-172834565 GCF_018294505.1 Triticum aestivum | reverse complement strand
CTCTTCGGCTTTCCTCGCGTGCGAACAGAACGCCGCCCGAGCGCGCCAGTCGCTGGCCGCGGCGGGGACCCGCCATGCCGCATTCCCCGCTCCCTCTCTTCTCCCCCTGGGCGTAGTCCACCTCCACGAACTCCCTAGACTCGGTGCACCACCTTCCCGAGGGCCGTAGCGACGAGCGCGAGGTCGCCGGCGCACGAGCCCACGGTGCATCATCGCCCCGCCATAAAAGGCCACCCCCGGGGCCCTCTCTGGCCTCCTTTCGCTCTCTCTCTCTCTCCCAGAGACCCCTGGACCAACCCTCTCCCCTCCTCGCGCTCTCCATCCGTCACCATGGCCGTAGCCTTGCCGTCAGTCTTCGCCTAAATCTGCACCCATCTCTCCTCCTCCTTCCCTCTGGACCGCACTAGAGCGCCACCACCGTCACCACGAGACCCTCCCGTGCTTCTGCCCCTCCTCCCCGTGGCTGTTCCGTCGAGCTGCATCACCATCGTCAGCCTCGTCCGCCGCGGTCGACGCCTTGCTCGACCCGGTGCCCCTGGGCGATCGTGCCACCCACGGTTGGACGCAGCTGGGTGCCCTGAGCACGCCGGTGGGCAAAGCATCGCCGGAGACGCCCTGTAGCGCCGGTGGCCGGCGTCGAACACCTCCTCTGTCTCCTCTCGCACCCGCGTAGGAGGTGGAGGACGAACCTGACAGGCAGGCCCCGCTTGTCAGTGGCCCAGCCACGGGGCCACGCTGGCAAGTGGAGGCGTACTCGCTTTCTCCCACGTCCCCGCAGCGAAGGCGTACTCCGGCTGGGCGCCATCGGCGTCGCCCTGTCGTCTGCGTGGCCGAGCCGCTGGGCCGGCCCACTGCTAAATTGCGCCCAGTGCGCTGGATAAGGGTAAAACCCTTTCCTTCTCCTTTTTCTTTTCTGTAAATTTGTAAAATCCACAAATAAGTCAAATGGACTCCAAATTTGATGATTCAAATTTCCAGTGGCTCCATAAATCAAGCTCTATTTAATAGGCCACAGTGGACATTTTTTTTGTCCCTGGTTTTCACTGAACCTTTTTAAAAGGTCATTTATCCACATAAGTCCACTTCAAAAATCCATATTGTATTCATTTCAACTCCAAATCCAGTGAAACCAGTTTCTAAATGTTTCTAAAATCATGCCTGAATTAATGGGTACTTTTACTCATTTTTATAAAATGGCATTCTGTGTACAACTTGTGGATCCATCAAATCCACTGATTCCACCATATTGAAATGTTTAGAAATATCCATTGATCCGCTTCCAATGAAATCACTTTGGTCATCCCTCATATGACCAGAGGTATCCCAGAAAAGTCCAACTCATATTTTTAGAGCACTTTTATTTTTGCCTTGTTGTGTTGCTTATTATGATTGTTTCCTACATTAGTTGACGAAGTAGACGGAGTACCTGGAGAAGGACCAGAAGATCTCAAGATTCTGATGAAACAGGCAAGCATCCCTTTGACCATGTCTATGAAACCCTTTTTATGCATGTCATATAGCTCTTTATTATTGTTGCATCGGGATCATGATGAGATGGTGAACCACGTGGGTTGGTTGCCTCTGTTACTTCCTCGTTGATACTTGCATTGTGCATGACCCTACCTTCTTACGAGGGTTATGCCGGTGGGAGTAGATAGGATGCTAAAATAGTTGCTACGCAAAAAAAGGGACGGGTTTATGCATGGTGAAGGAGGCAATGCATTTTCAAAAGACTTTTCGAAAACCCTGTCGGGTGCCACTTATGCCCGAGGGAGATGATGAGATGGGTAACCACTTGATGATGAAGTGGTATACCGAGGCAAGTGTGTGTGTTGTTTTTGAAAACGGATTAGATTTAAGATTTGATGACTGTCCCAACCTTACATGCGCAACCACTCTACCCTTATATGGGAAAGGGCATTATTGATTACCTAGACTGATACTAGTTTGGAGCCCACATTACTAGTGATGGGAGAGTTGTTGGTGCGCTCTCTCGGGACGGGGTCGTGCCAGGTAGGGTGGCCAAGAACATTTTTATGGGGCACCGGACACACTGTTGGTACCCCGTGCCAGTATGTGATGAATATGGGAGCGATGCTCCACAATTTTAAGACGTGAAATTTTGGGCATGGGGGTTACTACCAATCGAGTGGACTCCATGTTAGTGTCGTCTAGGGAAAGGTAGTGATCGGGTGCTTACCCCGGGTACTTGGGGTATCGCGGGTCGTGGATGACACGGAAGTTCCCCGGATCTTGTGGGTACAGTGTGCAACCTCTACAGAGTGTAAAACTATTCGAATAGCCGTGTCCATGGTCAAGGACGGTTGGGCGGTGCTGCTTAAACTATGTCCAGAGTTTTACAAATGTGTGTGTGTGTGTGTTGATAAAACTACTTGGTCAAGTCAAAGGACCTGACGTGGTTGAGTTGGGTTGGTGCCCACTCTTTTTATGTTGATATCTGTAACCTGTCCTCATGGTTACTTGAATTCTCTTGATGCATGTCTTACTAGTTGTTGAACATGACATTGCACTCAAAACTAGCTTTCTGCAAAAATTTACCTATATCATGCATTGCTGTATCTTGAACCAAAAACATGGGTTGCTTGCGAGTACATTCAAAGTAGTCATTGGCTTGCCACTGGTTATTTAATTGACCAGGCATGGAAGAACCGGAGTTCGAAGAAGAGTTCTTTGGAGACGAACATGCGAACTAGGACGTTTCCCAGTCAGAATGCCTGTAGGGTTAAGGCAGATGGCATGGGTTCTGCTTATCAACGAAGATTTCCGCTGCTTGTGTTTCATTTGATGTTCAGCCCTTAAGGCTTTATCAATGTAAGACTTGACCATAATGGTCATAATTTGTGTAAGACGGTATGTATGGATGTAAGACTCTTGTTATTCAGCTTCTGTGTGTTCAGTGAGCATTGATCTCTGGGATCACTGTACACGTGCATTCGGTGATCTCGAGTTATGAGTCAGGGTCCCCACAACAGATGGAACATGTTCCAAGAGCTCAGAACGACATTGCCGACAGCCTGTCGAAGTGCGCCGCACTTAAGTTACCTGTGGAACCAGGGATCTTTGTGCTCAAGCTGACTCAGCCGTCTGTAACGCCATCAACTGGACAGAGCAAGAAGAGGAAGTTGATTTCTGGTGACTATTTTCCGGCAGAGCTCCCCGAAGCCGTCGCCAAGAAGGTCCCCAAGATCAACGCCAAAGGTGCTGAGGAGCAGTCTGCTCCGGCAGGCCCTAGGGTTTATTCCATTGAAGCAGACGCTCCCGACAAGTTTTGCTCCGGCAAGCTTGCTGGGGAACGTCAGGCTCCGGCTGAGCTGCAGGTTCTCGCCGTAGAAGCGGATGTTCCCGCAGCAGCAGATGTGCCTTTAGTCCTTGTTTTCGAGCCGCAAGCTCTAGCATGGGCACAACAGATTGTCCATTTCCTTCAGACAGGAGAACTTCCCGAAGAGCAAGAAGAAGCGGAAAGAGTAGCCCGGCAGTCAAGTATGTACCAGTTTGTCGACGACACACTATACAGAAGAAGACTCAACGGTGTGAAATTAAAGTGTATTCGCCGGGAAGACGGACAAAAACTGTTGGCAGAGATACATGGAGGCATATGTGGTCACCACATTGGAGCAAGAGCACTTGCCGGCAAAGCGTTCCAGCAAGGTTTCTTTTGGCCGACAGCCCTCCAGGATGCAACTGCACAAGTAACCAAGTGTGAAGCGTGCCAGTTCCATTCCAAACAGATACACCAGCCAGCTCAAGCTCTCAAGACGATCCCTTTATCCTGGCCATTTTCGGTCTGGGGGCTCGACATCCTCGGCCCCTTTCCCCGAGCTGTCGGGGGCTTTGAGTACTTGTATGTTGCAATCGACAAGTTCACAAAGTGGCCAGAAGTGGAACCAGTGAGGAAGGTGACAGCACAGTCAGCAGTCAAGTTCTTCAGGTCGATTGTTTGCCGCTTCGGGATCCCTAACAGGATCATCACCGACAACGGCACACAATTCACGAGCCGCACCTTCATGCAATACGTCCAAGATCTTGGTGCCAAGGTCTGCTTCGCTTCTGTTGCTCATCCGAGAAGCAACGGTCAAGCGGAGAGGGAAAATGCTGAAGTGTTGCATGGGCTCAAGACCAGGACTTTTGACAGGCTGCACAAGTGCGGAAAGAACTGGATTGGGGAGCTGCCGGTGGTTCTTTGGTCGATCAGGACGACGCCAAAATCGAGCCACTGGCCAGACACCTTTCGCTCTAGTCTATGGAGCAGAGGCAGTTCTCCCCATGGAACTCATATACGGGTCACCTCGAGTGCTCGCTTATGATGAGCTTGAGCAAGAGCAGCTGCGACAAGATGACGCGCCGCTCCTTGAGGAGGACCGTCTTCAGGCTGCTGTACGAGTTGCTCGATACCAGCAAGCTTTGTGCCGCTACCATAGCCGCAAAGTTAATGCCAGAACTTTCGAGGAAAGCCACCTTGTTCTTCGGCGCATTCAGTCCGCCAAGAATTCCAACAAGTTGACGCCGAAGTGGGAAGGCCCTTACCGGGTGAAACGAGTCACTAGGCCTGGCGCTATCCGCCTTGAGACCGAAGATGGCATTCCGGTGAGCAACTCCTGGAACATTGAACATATTCGTAAGTTTTACCCGTAGGGCGCGGTTGCCGGAACCTGTTCCGGCAACCACCTTTTGTACAAGTCTTGCCGATGTTGCATGTAATCCTTCGTACAAAGCCGGGCGCAGACCCCGTGCATAAATAAAGCTCATGTGCTCCGCACATCTTGTCAATTTCATGCTTTCTATTTTTTTTTGCATGTCTTATCTGACATTTTGTGCAGCGCCTACCCCCGGTAAGCAATAACGAGCCGTAAGGCTCCATATCTTTATTTTCTCTTCTTTCTCTTTCTCAAAGAAAGGAAGGTTCCCTCGCCCACAAGTTTGCCGGGGGAAAGGAGAAGATAATGGTGTGGACCAGGCGTCGTTCAAGAAAGTTTCGCCTTGCCGGGAAGCAAACGACAGAAAAGCTAAGTTGCTAAAGTTTGAGCAATCAGTTGTAAAATTTTTAAGTTATCTTCCTCGAACGACCGTGCTTTGTATGGAAAACCTGTGCGCGGAGGAACCAACTCGTAGCTAGTTGCGCCCTTACTTTGTTTCGAGTCCGCTCAACAACTTAAGTGAGCTGCGACTAGTTGCGACAAGGTTTCTTGTCGGTAGCGGCACTGCCAGTAGGCTGCTGACGTCCCGCACTCAGCGCTCGCGGCTAAGGCGCCTGCGCCGACAAGTTCCCTAAAAGCGTAGGGCAGAAACATACAAAGGAAGGAATCAAGTAAAGGAAATAACACAGCAATCGCTACCCAAAATAGAGTTATATTACAAGATAGCTTGCCGCAGCTCTAACAGATTGTTCTCATGACATGACCAGCAGCGACAAGGAAAAGAGAAAACGGGCGGCCTAATCTACGCGATCGCCCTCAACCCTCTTGATCCCGCTCACCTTGTCCACAATGGGTGCGACAAGGGCCTTGAGCGCTTCCAGATCAGCATCCGGCGGCAAGGACCTGAGGACGTTGGTGAGGTTGAGGCCTGGGTTGCGGACGGCCACCTTCACCAGCACCTTTTGAAGAGCTCCCGCACAGATCTTGCGCGACTCGTCGGCTAGCTGCTTTGGGATCCTCTCCCAGAGTCGCTGGAGGGCCGTCGCCACGCCTTTGAAGAACAAGCGGAGCTTGGCGCTGGATTGGAGGTGCTCATCAGAGGAATACCCGAGATCCTCCATCCCCAGCTGCGCCAGCTCCCCGTCGATGGCGGCGGCAACATCCACGAGACCCTCCGTCCAGCACTCCACATTCTCCCTAAAAGTGGTCTGGGTGGTGGCAGCACTCGCCAGCAGCGCCTCGTCGGCCTTGATCTTCTCCTTCAAGGCCGCCTCCTGCTCCCTGGCGCCGTCCAGCATCTGAGTCAAAGTTGCCAGCTTCAGCTCAAGATCAGCGTTGGAGTCCTTGGCAGCGCTAAGCTCCTTGCTCCTCTTGGCGAGACGACCCTGCAACTCGCCGTGAGCGCTGGCGTCCTTCTCGCGCTCACGCTTGAGCGCAGCAAGCTCCTCGCCACTCGCCTTGAGATCGGCCTCCAGCTGCGCCACCTTCGTCTCCAGCTCCTTCTTGGCGGCCTCGGCAGCTGCGGCAGCATCCTTTGCTTCCTTGAGAGCCCTGCCAAATGTTTGCTCGCGCGCGGCAAGCTCAGCCTCGTTGCTGTCCAAGTTGACCTTCCGCTGCGCCAACAAGCCGTTGTTGCTCTTCGACTTCAGCCTTCTCAAGGAGGAAGGCTTTCCGCTCCTCGGCGAGTTGCTCTCGCTCCTCTGCCAGGGACCGGAGAGCTTCCTGCCTGAGACCCCGGAGCTCCTCCGCGCGCTTCTCGATGTCCACTCCCACCTTCGCGACAAGCGCTTCTCGCGATTCCAGCTTGGCCTGTCGAGCGCGGTATAGTGACAACAGCTTCCGCAGCAACTGCTCCTCCTCAGGCTCGCCGCTGCTGCTGCTTGGCGCGTCGACCAGCGTCAACCCAACGGAGGCGAGCACCTCTCCATCCAAGATTTCTCCTTCGACCGGCGCCCTGGAGCTTGACGCCCAGGGGAGCTTGATGAAGATGCCATCGCCGACCTTCAAATAGGCGCCGGGCTGGGGCTCTTCGGAGCCTGACACGGCAGCAGCGGCGGAGGGATCGGCGGTCGGTGTAGCGCCTGGCGCTCCTGCGGCCTCAGGGCCGTCAGTGCAATCGCCAGACCCCTCGCCAGCTTCAACGGCGGCAGCTTTGGCGGCCTCTTCGCCGGCGGGATCATCAGCGCCGGCTTCTCCTTTGGTGGCAACGGCGTCGCCGGTATTGCCACGCGCGTTTTCCTCGCCGGCGACCTCGATTTCCATCGGCTCCGTGGCAGATGGTTCTGACGACCGGAAAAGGGAGAAGAGTCAAGCAAATATTCAAAAAGAAAATCAGAAGAAGAAGAACCCAAGGGAAGTTTTCAAGCAAGAGGATTACCTGTGCTAGGATCTACAGTCGCGGTCTCCGCCACCGGAGGGTCACTGGTGATGTCTCTTGCCAGAGAACTGTCCCTTGCCGGAGAATTCTCCCTTGCCGGAGAACGCTCCCTTGCCGGGGAATCCTCCCTTGGCGGTGTTGTCGAAGCAGATGGCATTTCGGGAGCGGCTTCCGGGCACTCCTGGTGAGGCTGCTCTGCTCCTACACAAACCAACTATCAGATATCAGCAAAGAAAGAGCACCCATGCGCGCCTAACAGCAGGAAGTAAACCATATACTTACGCTGGGGGCTGCGCTGGGGGCTGCTTTGGGGAATGGTTGCCGGGTCCGGCAAGGTGGTCTCGGACATGTCCCCTGCCGTCGCAATGGGTTCATCCTCGATGACAATCACCGGGGCCTTGGCTCTATTTGCCACTCTCTGGGCCAGCGTCCTGAAAAAGAATGGGTTCGGAGTAAAGCAAATCAGATACAAGACAAAACAACAAGAATTGAAGAACTACAAGTATAGCAGAGAATCTTACTCTTCTTCTTCCTCGTCGGAGCTGAGCGCGGAGAGATTGAAGTCCGGCTCGCCTCCGGCGCGACGAGGCGGAGGAGTAGTTTCCCTTAGCCGCTTGGCAGGGGCAGAAGCGATAGACCGGGAAGACCCCGCTCCAGTTGCCGCAGCGGCGTGAGGTGCTCCCGCGGCAACAGTGCTTGCCGCGGTGGAGCGCGTCGCACGGCGCGGCGGCTGTTGACTCGTCTGCCGCCCCGCTACGTCCCCGGCCTTGCGGAGACACCTTCTTGGTGGAGCTGGGGGCTCCGCTTGCGGCAAGCTGTCTGAAGGTGGGGAGGAGGAGGAGCCAATCCTCAGTGAGTCGCCCGCGCCCTCGGCGGGCTCGCTCGACTCAGCTTCAGGCCCGGCAAGCTCTTCCTCGCCGGCAAGCTCCTCTCGCTTGACAAGGCTTGCCACCTCTGCTGCCTCTGCCTCCTCCATGGTGAATCCGAACTCGCCCGCGGCAGCGGCTGCTGCCGCCTCTTCCAGCCTAGTGGCGATTCCCTGCATCTCATCATCAGTGGTGTCGCGGGTGAGGCTCTTCTGCTCATCGGGGCGGACCGGCACTTCTACCAAGCCGTCAAAAAACTCATGCACGATGTCGTCGGCAGGCTCTTGCCAAGTGGGGACAATTCCATGCGAATCGCACAGCGGCATCATTGCACGGATGCGGTTGAGCGAGGAATTGTTGCACAGTGGAACAACGCTCCTCGGCAACCTGAACGCTCCGGGATGTTCAGGATCATGCTTGAACAGCTCCAGGAGTATCGCGTCCAGTTCCAGGACGGTGAAGTTGAAGTTGAGGCCCGGGCGCAGCCTCATGATATCCGCCGCATTCTGGAACTCCCAGGCGTGTCTCCTCCTCTCCTGCAGGGGGGCGATGCGGCGGCGAAGAAAATCTGTGCCAATGGCGCCTAGAGTGAGCCCGGCAAGCCTGAGGCGTAGGATCCGGGTGACGGCGATCTTCAGCCTAGCGTCTTCCGGGGCCACGTGGCTCCAATCGTTGCCGCGCACTACTGGGGTTTGGCGCTGAGCGGTAAATGGCTGCGGGTTCTCCTCGACAATCCAGCACCAGTCTGCTCTCCACTCATCCCACTTGCTGCGGAGCTCGCCCTCAAGATAAGCTTCCTTCTTGCTGGTTCTCGAGATCCAGGCGATTTCGCCGGATAAAGGCTCCCCTCCCTCAACTCGGGGCATAAAGAAGTGGCGGAAAAGAGCTACATTTGGATAGACTCCGACAAAGTTTTCGCAGAGATGTGCGAAAACTGCCATGGTCAGAACGGCATTGGGGGTGAAGTCAAGGAGGCGGAGCCCGTAAGTGTTCATGATGTCACAGAAAATTTTTGAGAAAGGCGGGCAGAGCCTGCAGTAGAAGAACAACACGAAGAAGGGATATCCATTCGGAGCCAATTCCGAAGCGGCAGCTGAGAGTACCTTCGTGCGCGGATGCGCTCGCGTCTCCGTCGACCAGAAGAGGTAGTAATACTCCCTCAGCTCCTTCGCGGCGAGCTGGGGGGAAGGTTGCCCGCTCCTTTCGCAGCGCCGCGAGCCGCTGCGCCTCGGCCGACTTCACACCCTTCCCCTTGTCGGCTTTCGGAGCCATGGCGGAGGTGGTGGGGGAGATCGACGGCGCTGGTGGTGCTGGTGGCGATGGGGGGCGGAGCGCTGCTCTCTTTCAGCTTTGGGAAGAAGGGGGGAGCGGCGGAGATTTCTGAGGTTGGAGTAGCAACCGGCGAGATGGGCGAACTGCCCCTATTTCCCCTGCTTATAAAGAGGGAGGGGGCGGACGTTCCGTCTTTGCGAATAAAGAAACCACCCACAATCTCTCCCACGACGCCGCATTTGACGCGTGCCGTTCAGGGAGGGCGCGGTGGATACGGAGTAAGATAGGGTGTAACCCAGGCCGCGCGTGCCCGTGCCCTGTTTTGGGCCTGTTCCAACAGCGCTCGGTACCGTGTGTAGCCCAGGCCCGGGGGCTCCTGTCGGTGTACTAGAGTAGGGGTACCCTAGTATCCCGAACTTGTGCACGGGCAGTCGCAGCACCCCGCGGCAAGGCTTGCCGGGTGACCGCCAAGGTCCTCCGTGGTTCATTTGGAGCCATTCAAGAACAAAGTATTCAAGCCAAGGAGACAAGGCCCCGGCAAGAGGAGCTTGCCGGGAAGGCCAACCAAGGCATCTCAAGGAACTTGTCGCGACGCGCCACGCGTCCCGGCAAGGCCCGGTGAGCGACAAGCTTCCGAACGCGACAAGACAACGACCACGGCAAGGCGCTTGCTGCAGCAAGCTACCACTCTGTGCCCACGCTCCAGCATATCCACCAACGTGTCGCCCTGGGGCCTTTCCAGGCGCGCGTGGCAAGAGGCTGTGTAGCCAGCGGTGCGCGGTGGCAAGCGGCGCTGACAAGATTGCCATCGTGGCAAGCGGTGGCACCCCTAACGGTCCCTTTCTGCACTATTTGGGTGACGCAGACGGGCATTTAATGCTTTTTTCCCCTGCCGTCAGGGTTAGGTATGATACACTGTACAGGTAGTTGTACCAACCGCAACACCTTTCCATTTTTGCCCTTGCCTACGTTGCCACCTGTCGGTGACCCCTTGAGCATATAAAAGGAGGCCCACGCGCAACGTAGAGGGGGGTTCGAAAGGTTCGAAGCCAGAAACACACTCACGCTCGGTCTCGTTAGCAGCTAGAGTCTACTGTAGCATTCAGCGCTCCCGAGCAAGAACTCAATATACTCAGACATGCAGCAGTAGGAGTAGTATCTCTTCGGAGAGCTCCGAAGCCGGGTAAACTGCTCGTGTGCTTCGCCTCGATCTGCTCTTCGTGCGATCTCCGCCCCTCGCCGAACCGAAAGGGGCTCGGTCCGCCGGTCCCATAGGTGTTCGTGGATCAGTTTCCCCGACACATAGGCTTATTAATGGTGGAATCCGTAAGATGCAAAGTTAAAGAACAATCATCAAATTCACGGAAACCTAGCACATCGCATAAAGATTTTGGAATCATGGAAACACTAGCACCCAAATCATAGAAAGCATAACATTCATAATCTTTAATCTTAATTTTAATATTAGGTTCCCACTCATCATAAAGTTTCCTAGGGATAGAAACTTCTAGTTCAAGCTTTTCTTCATAAGATTGCATCAAAGCATCAACGATATGTTTAGTAAAAGCTTTATTTTGATTATAAGCATGAGGAGAATTTAACATGGATTGCAACAAGGAAATACAATCTATTACATAACAATTATCAAAATTAAATCCCTTGAAATCCAAAATAGTGGGTCCATTGCTATATAAAGTTTTCACCTCTTCAATCCCACTTTTATCAATTTTTGCATCTAGATCTAAAAACTACGAATTATTGGGACGCCTTTTACCTAAAGTTGACTCATCTCCGGTCCCATCATTATCAAGATTCATATTCGAAAACCAAGATCTAATAGGTTTCACATCAATCACTTTAGATCTTCATCATTATTATCATGAAAACTAGAAGAACGGCTTTCACAAACCAATCTTTTTTAGCACGCCTCCTAGCGGTTCTTTCTTTGCACTCACCAATGGAAATTCTCATGGCTTTGAGAGACTCATTGATATAATGCTTAGGTGGAATAGATCTAAGTTTCAAAGAATTAACATCAAGAGAAATTCTATCCATGTTCTTAGCCAACTCATCAATCTTAAGAAATTTTTCTTCAACCAAAGCATTGAAACTATTTTGCAAACTCATAAATTCTTTAACACTATTCTCAAAATCAGAGGGCATCTTATTAAAATTTCCATAAGAGTGGTTGTAGGAATTATCTTAATTATTAGAGGAATTACTAGGAAACGGCCTAGGATTAAAATTGCCTCTATACGCGTTCTTACAAAAATTGTTCCTACCAACAAAATTCACATCCATGGATTCATTATTATTCTCAATCAAAGTGGACAAAGGCATATCATTAGGATCAGAAGAAACACTTTTATTAGCAAACAATTTCATAAGTCATCCATCTTTCCATTCAAAACATTAATCTCTTCAATCACACGAACCTTTTTACTAGTGGATCTTTTGGTGTGCCATTGAAAATAATTAACCATAATATTATCTAGGAGGTTAGTAGCCTCTCCTGAAAGGATTTCCATAAAAGTGCCTCCCGCGGCCGAATCTAAAAGATTTCTAGAAACAAAATTCAATCCGGCATAAAAAATTTGTATAATCATCCACAAATTCAAACCATGTGTAGGGCAATTACGTATCAATAATTTCATCCTCTCCCAAGCTTGTGCAACATGCTCATGATCAAGTTCTTAAAATTCATAATATAGTTCCTAAGGGAGATGATCTTAGCGGGAGGAAAATACTTAGAGATAAAAGCATCTTTGCACTTATTTCATGAATCGATACTATTTTTAGGCAAAGAAGAGAACCAACTTTTAGCATGATCTCTAAGCGAAAACAAAAATAGCTTCAATTTAGCAATATCATTATCCACATCTTTCTTCTTTTGCATATCCCACAAATCAACAAAGTTGTTTAGATGTATCTTCACTAGGAAGGCCAGAAATTTGATCTTTCGTAACAAGATTCAACAAAGCGGTGTTAATTTCACAAGATTCAGCATCGGTAGTAGGAGCAATCGGAGTGCTAATAAAATCATTGTTGTTAGTATTGGAGAAGTCACACAATTTAGTATTATCTTGAGCCATCGTGACAAGCAATCAATCCAACACACAAGCACACAAGAAGCAAGCGAGAAGAGACGAATGGAAGAGGGGCGTAGGAAAGGCAAAGGTTTTCAAAAATCGTTTTAGAAGTGGGGGAGAGGAAAACGAGAGGCGAATGGCGAATAATATAATGCAAGGGACAAGAGTTTATGATGGGTACTTGGTATGGCTTGACTTGGTGATCTCCCCGGCAACGGCACCAGAAATCCTTCTTGCTACCTCTTGAGCTTGCGTTGGTTTACCTTGAAGAGGAAAGTGTGATGCAGCAAAGTAGCATAAGTATTTCCCTCAGTTTTGAGAACCAAGGTTGCTTGGGACTAAAGGCTTTGTTGTTGTTGTTGTTGTTGTTTGAGAACCAAGGTATCAATCCAGTAGGAGACGACGTACAAGTCACCGAATACATGCACAAACAATCGAGAACTTGCAACCAACACGATAAAGGGGTTGTCAATCCCTTTACGGTCACTCGCAAAAAGTGAGATCTAATAAAGTTAGTAAGGTAAATATTTTTGGTATTTTGTTGTATAGATTGGAAAGTAAAGATTGCAAAATAGTAAACGAGATTCGATAATATGGAAAAGAGACTTTAATATAATGGAAAAGAGACCCGAGGGCCATAGGTTTCACTAGTGGCTTCTCTCGAGATAGCATGTATTACGGTGGGTGAACAAATTACTGCCGAGCAATTGATAGAAAAGCGCATAATTATGATGACATCTAAGGCAATGATCATGAATATAGGCATCACATCCGTGTCAAGTAGACCGACTCTTGCCTGCATCTACTACTATAAGTCCACACATCGACCTCTATCCAGCATGCATCTAGAGTATTAAGTTCATAAAAATGGAGTAACACATTAAGTAAGATGACATGATGTAGAGGGATAAACTCAAGCAACATGATATAAACCCCATCCTTTTATCCTCAATGGCAACAATACAATATGTGCCTTGCTGCCCCTATTGTCACTGGGAAAGGACACCGCTAGATTGAACCCAAAGCTAAGCACTTCTCCCATGGCAAGAAAGATCAATCCAGTAGGCCAAACTAAACCGATAATTCGAAGAGACCTGCAAAGATATCAAATCATGCGTATAATAATTCAGATAAGAACCAAATAATATTCATAGATAATCTTGATCATAAATCCACAATTCATCGAATCTCGGCAAGCACACCGCAAAAGAATATTACATCGAATAGATCTCCAAAAACATCAAGGAGTACTTTGTATTGAGAATCAAAGAGAGAGAAGAAGCCATCTAGCTAATAACTAAGGTCTGTGGTAAACTACTCACGCTTCATCGGAGAGGCATTGGTGTTGATGTAGAAGCCCTCTGTGATCGATCCCCTCTCCGAAAGATTGCCGGAAAAGGCCCCAAGATGGGATCTCACGGGTACAGAAGGTTGCGGCGGTGGAAAAGTGGGTTCATGGCTCCCCCTGATGTTTTTAGGGTATAAGAGTATATATAAACGAAAGAACTAGGTCAGTGGAGCTACAAGGGGCCCACGAGGGTGGGGGCGTGCCTACCCCCCTGGGCGCACCCTCCTACCTCGTGGACGCCTCGTTGCGTCTCTGACTTCAACTCCATGTCTTCTCACTACAAAAAAAATACACTTCCGTGATGATACATGTTTGTCACATTAGGTCGCGTTTTTTGTCATGGATGTACATCCATGACAATTTTATGACAGAATCAAGATAGTCATACATGTGTTGTCGTAGAAGTGTTCCATGACATTACCAAAATTATCATCACGGAAGTGTCCACTTCCATGACAATAAATCGCGCGTCACAGAAGTGCTTTCGTCAAGGGTGACCAACACGTGGCATCCACCATAACGGAACGTCGTTAAGCTATCGGGTCCGGTTTTGGATCCGATAACCCATTAACAGCCCGGACCAATGGGGATTTTCCACGTGTAAAATCATCATTGGCCGCAGGAAACACGTGTTGCCTCACTGTTGGGACAGATGTCATCCACTCATTGGACAGGAGGCGCCTATGATAGGTCGACACGTGGCACGGCCCAACAGTGGCCCATTCCGGTGAAAAAGGCCGGCCCAGTAAAAATTAGCAGGCTAGCCCATATAAGACCTACTTGTGTCAGGTCCATTTAAGCCCATGGCCCATACAAGATGTGTCAATTTGGCCCATCAACGACCCGTTAAAGATTTGACACCATTGCAGCCCATTGTCAGTTCGAGCCCGTTAACAGCCTGCTATATATTTGTGCTCAATATCGGCCCGATGAGATTTCAGCCTGTTAACGGCCCATTTAATGGATGGGCCAATTTTCAGGATGTACATCTTTCGGCCTTTTAGCGACCCACTTAAATGTTGGGCTAATTTCTGGCCCGGTGTGTCTTTCAGCCTGTTGACGGCCCATAAATCTGATGGGCCATTTGTTGTCGGACCTGAGTTTCGGCCTTTTAGCGGCCCATTTAAGTGTTGGGCCAATTTCTGGCCTGGTGTCACTTTCAGCCTGTTGACGGCCCATAAATCAGTTGGGCCATTTGTAGTCGGACCTGAGTTTTGGCCTTTTAGCGACCCATTTAAGTGTTGGGCCAATTCCCGGCACTGTGTGCCTTTCGGCCCATTAAAGGACCATAAATGAGTTGGGCCATTTGTAGTCGGACCTTAGTTTTCGCCTTTTAACGGCCCATGCCCTTCATGGTCCAATACCAGTCCGGTTTCTCTTTCGGCCTGCTAAAGGCCCGCAATACAGTTGGGCCATTTACAATATGACCTGACTTTCGGCCTCTTAGCAGCCCATGGTCTTCATGGTCCAGTACAAGCCCGCTGTCTCTTTCGGCCTGCTAAAGGCCTACAGTATAGTTGGGCCATATGTAGCCCAAATTTAGTAACGGCCTGTTAACGACCCGTGAAATAAATTGGGGCCACTTGTTGCCCGCTTCGATGTCGGCCCGTTAACGACCCGGGAGCTAAGAGGGTCGACCATTAACTTTCGGCCTAGTAACGGCCCACTAACTTAATGGGCCCACTAAAGTTCATACATGTCTTTAGGCTAAATTAGATAATTCGAGCCCATTACGACGAGCAATTATGCACAGGACCAAAACCGATCAAGCAAAGGTACGACATACAGGGAATAAGGTTGCACATCCAACATATATTACAGGAAATTACATCCACTGGGCAATCAAAGATTGATGCCAGTACAAATAAATGAGCAGAACCTAACCATCTACAATGTCACAATCTGCAACCTCAGCACAGATGACGCCCATAAGCATGTGGGCAAGTTCTTGCTGCTTTGCTACACTGTCTCTGAAAACATTGATCAGTTGTTGTGTCACACGACTCTGCACCTATGATTCATCCACCGTTTCCATCATTGCTTCAGCCTTTAATTGGTTCACAAACATACATTTATTCCGTTGCATTCGAGACAGAGGATACTGAACACATTCAGGTGGCGATTTTGGCAGGCTTGTATTATTGATAGTGGAGAGTGTCTCAACCAATGCATCATAACATAAATTAGGACGGGAACCAAACAGATTAATCATGAGTTCTTGCCATATTACCTGGCCTAGATTTACTGGAAAGAAACAATGGGGTTGCCTTGCTGTTTTCAGAGTTTGTCTTCTTACCTTCAGCAGCCTGCACAAAATTAACACACTAGCATTGTTATCATTGGCCAAGTCAGATAATAGGAAAGCAACATTGACACAACAAACATTTGGGCAACTAGCCTACACCAAATTAACACAATATGGCACAGTTATCATCAGCCAGGTAAGGTAGTACGAAAGCAACATTGACACAATGAATGAATGGGCAACCAGAGAAGCACTAAAATTTAGTAATGTGCGTGATATGAGATAGTACATTCATGCAGCTCAGTATGCAAAACTACCAGGCGGTTTTCCTTACAAAAATCAACATTGGCGCCTTTAACATTTTGCTACAACTAATTTTAGATCAGATAAAGGTTAGATTCACGCCGATTAACAAAATACATGTTGATGTAAAAATATAGTGATATACAATAGGTACTTACATCATTATTGGAGCATAGAGAATTCCCGCAAGATATTTTCCTCGAATACGATCCCAATTGAGGAAATCTTCTATTGTTTAACCTTATTTTCTAAAAGAGAAATGGGTAAGAAACATGTAGAAAATATGATCAGAATGCTATAAAATTTCATGATGCGAGGATACGCACACGCTTCTTATAATGGAGTTGACATTCTTTTGCTGGACTGGAGCGGACTAGTTCTTTGGCCACTGGAATCTGCTTATTATCAGTGGGAGTTGGGTTTCTCTGTGCTGGAGCAGTTTCTATGAAAAATGGAGTTGGTTTATTATCTCCTGGCGTTTGGATCTTTTGGAAAGACCTGGTTTGTAACCCTGCAGATTCTAACATAGCCGTCTTCCCCTTGCATGCCTTATATAGAAGAATGGTGATTCAGTTATAAAACATGCTACAACAGAGATGGAATAGGTATTGAAGAATAGAAAGACATGCCATATTGACATGTATTCCGTCCATCCGGAAATAAATGGGTCTAGGTGTATTTCAGTTCTAGATACATCCAGTTTTATCCATTTCTGTGACATTTAATCCGGACGGAGGGAGTACGAGGTAAGAGCTAGGGATACGACAGGACAACACAGTAAAAAAACACTGAAAAACCCACTGCAGAACCAAAGTATTCAAACCCACTGATATGAGATAGGACACTCATGCAGCTCAGGATGCAAAACTACCAGGCGGTTTTCCTTACAAAAATCAACATTGTGGCCTTTAATCATACATTTTGCTTCAACTAAATTTAGATCAGATAAAGGTTGGATTCACGTTGATTAACAAAATACATGCTGATGTAAAAATATAGTGATATATGAAAGTGCTAGTTATCGACTAGAGGGGGGTGAATAGGTGATTTTTATGAAAGTCTTCAAAACGTGGAAGTTTCAAAGACAAACAATAGAAATGACCTAATTGATATGCAGCGGAAGATAAACTACAACAAGCAAACCATAGTCAAGTATGCAATAATGTGAAAGTACAAAGACTAATAGCAACTTAGTAGTAAGGATCAGGATGGAAGATAGTATGAAGCCGACCAACGATAGTAGTCAAGCAATGAAGTCAAACAGGTACGGCAAATAGGCAATGACTTCACAAAGACAAACTCTAAGTAAAGGGAGGGAGAGGATAGAACCAGTCACTTGTTGAAGACACAGGATTTGTTGGACCAGTTCCAGTTGCTGTGACAACTGTACGTCTGGTTAGGGAGGCTGAGATTCAACTCAGAAGACCGCGTCTTCACCTTATTCCCCTTGAGCTAAGGACACACAGTCCTCGCCCAATCACTCTGGTAAGTCTTCAAGGTAGACTTCCGAACCTTCACAGACTTCGTTCACCGGCGATCCACAATGACTCTTGGATGCTCAGAACGCGACGCCTAACCGGCTGGAGGATTCACAGTCCTCAAGTGTAATAAGTCTTCAGGTCACACAGACAGAAAGACTTCAGTGATGCCTAACACTCTTTGGCTCTGGGTGTTTGGGCTTTGTCCTCGCAAGGATTTCTCTCTCTCAAAGGCTTCGAGGTGGGTTGCTCTCAAACGACAAAAGCCGTGCACTAACTCTGAGCAGCCACCAATTTATGGTGTAGGGGGTGGGCTATTTATAGCCACTAGGCAACCCGACCTGATATGTCCGAAATGACCCTGGGTCACTAAGGAACTGACACGTGTTCCAACGGTCAGATTTCAAACACACACGGCAACTTTACTTGGGCTACAAGCAAAGCTGACTCATCCAGCTCTGGATAAGATTTGCTCTCATTGTCTTCGCTCGAAGACATAGGATTTGGGTTGAGCATCACTTCAGTCATTCTGACTTTGTTCACTTGGACCCCACTTAACAGTACGGTGGTTCCTATGACTCAACAAAGAAGAAAAGGAAACAACGAAACGACACAGTCTTCGCGCTCCATAGTCTTCACTCAATGTCTTCTCATGTCATAGTCTTCAATATGAATATCTTCACATACCACCATTGTCGTCAATGTCTTCATACATTTTTAGGGGTCATCTCCGGTAGGTAAACCGAATCAATGAGGGACACTACCTGCGTTATCCTGCAATTCTCACAAACGCATTAGTCCCTCAACCAAATTTGTCGTCAATACTCCAAAACCAACTAGGGGTGGCACTAGATGCACTTACAATCTCCCCCTTTTTGGTGATTGATGACAAACTGGTTGAAGTTTTCAACGGGGATAAAGTATGTGAAATTGTAAAGGATAGGGTATTGTCTTCATAAGTGGCAAAGGCTCCCCCTGAAGATGTGCATATAAGTAATTTGCTTTTGGAATGCAAATGCACATGGCAGGTTGTACTTGTGGAGATCCTCTTCAACTTATGAAGATAATTCATCATGCATGAAATGATATAACTAAGAGAATGACATGCATAATGAAAAATGGACGTCTGCAGAATGATCTAAGTGCGGAAGTTATCATCGCACATGCGGAATTTATCATCGCATCACAGAAAAGCAAATAAGTAGCAGACGACCATCGAGTTTAAGTGTTACAACTCAAAGAACCAAATGTATCAAAAGCGAGAGTTGTAAACACTAGGCAAAATATAAAGCAACCGCCCATATGAACCCGCTTGAAGACTATCAAACTCATATGCTTCTCCCCCTTTTGTCAGTAAGGACCAAAAAGGTTTGAAGACATAGAGCATCTACTCGTTCCCATGAGGAGTAGGTGAAGCAGCAGGGTTGTCGTTGTTGTTTGGCGGTGCAGACGAACTTGGTGCAGTGTCGATGCGTGCAGAAGTAGGGGGCGGTGAAGTAGCATCGTCTTCATCATCGATCACTTTGGCATTCACAGTTGCCGCGGAGGAAGAATAGTCAGAGTCTTCAAGGGATGGAGTTCGACGTAGGACAGCATTCCGTGGAGGAGTGGAGTCAAACTTGAATCTTTCAGTGAAGCCATCGTCTTGAAGATCTGCTTCAGCACTGAGCAGTGTCAAACTCTTCCATGATCGCCGACAGGTCTCGTGAGTGACAAAAGCATTCTTGGTGGCAAGATTTCGAATGCGATTGACGTCCACCAAGAGGCTTTGCATCTGTCGCTTGAGCCAAAAGTGATGCTTGTCTTGTTTCTGATGCAGTGCCACAAGAAGTTCTCGGTCATTTAGGACGCGAGAGCGCTTCTTAGGCCTTTGGGCAATTGTGCTCTCAGTAGCTTCAGTTTGCGCACGGTGAGGCAGACGAGTGTTCCCAGCCATTGGATAGACACGAGTTACTGCTTGGACTCCTTCCATGGGTTGAGTGAAGCTTTGGTGATCAGCATTTTGAAGACAAAGAGGCTTCTTGGCAGGCTCAGGGTATATGGCTTCAACTGACATATCAACCTCTGGTAGAAAGATCAGATGATTGCGAGCAGAGGGCTGATAGTTGATAGCAGAGTGTAGCTTGATGAGGCGCATGACCCATGGAGCATAGAATTTCAGGCCAAAAAGGTCAGATCCAGACGCAGCCAGTTGCCGGATGAAGAATTCTTGTGTATTGAAGCTGATGCCATTGAGGATGTAAAAGACCAATGTCTTCATGGCTCCTTCAAGTTTTGCAGCTGATGAATGCCCTTTGATAGGCCATAGAGTTCGCCTGATGATGTGATATATTGTGCGAGGCAGATACTCAAGGTCATCAACAAAGAACTCCTTTGGGTATTCAGCGTCAGGTGGCAGAGGCTTCATCATGCTCAACATCTGGCTCATGTTGGGCTCTGGCTTATGGAAGATGCTCTCCAGTGCATTGCGGTGGAGTTGACAATCAGGTTCGAACAGCTCTCCGGGAGTGGGTAGGCCTGTAAGCTCAATGACGTCAAGAGCTTTGGCTTCATGATGAACATTTCCTGTCATCCACTCGAGAACCCATGTCTTTGTATCCCTGTAGTAGCCGCGAATGTGGAGGGTAGCATAGAATTGAAGCAAAAGTTCCTCATTCCAATGTTCTTTGTCTGTCACAAAGCTGAGCAGACCTGCATCACGAAAGCAGTCAAGTGCTTCTTCTAAGCATGGCAGTCCAGCAATGGCTTCAGTGTCGAGGCGCATATGAGGGAAAATGCGCCCTTGATCATACAGAACGCAGGAGTAATAGCTTCGCTGCTGATAGCTCCAGAAACGATCAGATGATATTCTTGGCCTTGAGTAGGGGTTCTTTGCTCTGTCAAAGAAGGTGTTCTGGCTTTTTAAGCCATTTGCATTGAAGGACCCTGTAGAGGTGGAAGTACCTGGGAACCTTGGCAGTCTTGGCTTTGGTTTCTGGACCAGAGGCCTATGCTCAACATGATAATCAAACTGAGGACCAGAGGCATTAGGCGGAGGGACCAGAACGGGCCATTTGACAGTGATTAGCCGACCATAGTTGTATGCTTGCTCAATTGTATGGGGCCTTGGTGGCGGAACTGGAGCAGTGGCAACAACAGAGGCGTCAGGCTACACAACAGATGCTTCAGGAGCAGTTGCATCATTGGCTTCTGGCACATTAGTTGGTGCAGGCTCCACATTTGCTTCAGCCATGACTACATCATTGGCTTCATTTGTGTTGGTGGTGGCAGCCTCAAGATTTTCAACCTCCACTTGATGAGCTGGAGGGTCGGGCATTGGCACGTTCACTTCAGGAACAGCTTCTTCAGTAATGGGGGAGTAGGGACACGTTCTTCTTCTTGTTTGTCATCGGCTGATGTAGCCGGATTGTCTTCAGCAGCTTTGGCTTCAGACATGGAGACATTCACAGTCGGAGTGGCTTCTGGAAACACTTGACGTGCAACAGATTGGTGGTGCACTTCTCCTTCTGGAATGCTCGAAAGAGGGACTTGATGCCTTGGTCATTTACGAAGCCTGCGTCATGCTGGCGACGCCTTTGGAGATGGAGTTGGCTGGGCCTCAAAGTCATCCTCTTCTTCTTGCACGGGTGGTGTGACTTGTTGTTGTTGGGGAGTACTCGGGGAGTCTTGTTGTTGTGGGTGATCAGCCCATGATGCATCCTGAGCAATTGGCGTCAGAGGACGACCAATGCTGATGAGTTCGCTGTTCATGAGAACAGGCGATGATACCAAGTTGTGTTCAATCTGAGGAAGAACTTCATCATCTTCAACATTGTCATTGTGACCAATGTCTTCAGCAGCGGTGGGATCAACTGCTGGAATGTCTTCAGCTTCATGAGCCTCTGTGGAAGCAGGCTCATGAACTATCATCCGTCGTTCTTGGTGTTCAGATGCAGGGCGAACCATTGAGATAGGTTCAACAACTAAGGGCTCTGTGGGAGCAGCCCGATTCTTCTTGGTTTTGCGCTTCTTCTTGGAGGGAGCAACATCAGAGGCTTCAGGATTTTTCCTTTTTCTGGCTTCAGCCTCGGCAGTCCTCGTCTTCTTCAGTTCTGAAGCGGTTGACCTGACCTTTGGCTTCGAGCCAGTCATGCTGCTTGGGAAGACTATGCGAGGTTCTTCCTGCCTTGAAGGTGCAGATTGGTCAGTTGATGGCTTCTTCTTCTTTGCAGCCATTCTGGGGTCAATGCCAGGACGACCAAGAGCCTTGCGCTTCTCAGCCTCATTGTAGGCTTGCACACACTTGTCAGCCAGACTCTTCATGCGCTCACGAGAGCCTTTAGCTTCTTCGCGCTTCTTGAGAAAGGCTTCTTTGAGCTCGTGCAGCATGATCTTGAAGTTTTTGACATCTTGCACGCTGAGCTTTGCCACATGCTTCTTGAACTGAGCTTTCTCATAGTCGATCTTGTGCTTCAGTTCAACGATGCGCTGAGCAAGAGCTAGCTCAGAAGCAATGGCGCCATTGAAGGAGACGCTGAGGCCAATGGGAAGTTGCAGATCTTCAAAGCTGAGATTTGGGGTGTCAAACCACTCATCAATGAAGTTATGGATGATTGCCACATCAAAGAGAGGCAAATCATTGAAGATCTCTGCTTCTTCCTTGCTCTTGATCAGTTGCTCAAGAGCATCATCTGCAAGATCTTCATCGCTGGACAGATCAATGTGCTCTTCTCGCAGAATGGCAGCAGGAGTCAATGTCTGATCAGTATTCTTGACGATTTTCTTTTTCTTCTCCGTCTTCTTGGAGATACGTGATAGATCTTCAGACTGCACACTGTCTTCAGGAGGTGCAGTGGCCAGTGGCTTCGCACGTGAAGCTTTTGGAGGAGCATCTGATCTTGAAGCCTTAGCCTTCTTTGGCTTCTGCGGCTTTGGAGTAGGAGCTGGGGCTTCATCAGTGTCAGCATCATCATCAGAATGATCCACTTTGGCACCTTGGACCGAGATGTGAGTGATGAGGCCATCAAGGTTGTAGAAAGGACCGATGACATTGGGTTCTGCATCACGTGAGCCGTCATCACTGGGAGCAGAGGGACTAGGGTTGAAGTCTAATCCCAATGACTTCTTGTTTTCCTTGGGCGATGCCGTTGCATGCTGGAAGTTGTGCTTGAAGAGATTATTGTCACGACACCAGAGCAATGACGATGGGTCGGCATTTTCAGGCTGAGGTCCACGGACCATACAAGGATAGAAACCCTGTGCAATAGCTTCAGCTCTATTCTTGGGTGGAAGGCCTCGATAGAGAATATCACCCCAAGGACTTTTGATAGTATTCTTCTCAGCGTATTCCTGGGTCACGAACTTGTATTTGAACCATTGTTCAGCCCAATATCGTCGAATCCATTGGATTCATGTCTTGCACTGATTATAATCCTCTTCAGGATCTGTCTTGTAAAGCTCTGAGAGGTCATCAGGCAAATCTCTTGATGTTCCTCCACGATGCTGTCTGCCACCCTTCCTTACTGATTTCTCTGCAGCCATGAACTTCAAACTGAATGGCTTCAACACGTTCAAAGGCTTCAAAGGCTTTCGCTTGCTGGACAAACAGGAACTGGCTTCGGGAGAGTTAATGTGATGCTGTAAGAATTCTGCAAACGAATGCAGACTATGAGAACCAAGGGATTCTCCCACGGACATGTACCTGTGACAGCATTAGAGATGCGAGGGAAGGGGAAGAGGTCATATGCATTCTCAGAAGATTTTGAAGATAAATCAGTTTGAAGACATTGACCTCATGATGCGAAGACATTCACTTATATGTTGAGAGTTGGTTCCAGATTTGTACGAATCCGTGAATAAGTACAAGTGAGGAATCTAACTAGATATGAAGCTTAAGTGAATATACTAGGCAGTATGAGATGCAGACAGAATAGATCTAACATTGTATAGGCAGAAACCAATTTTGGTAAATAGGATGAATCTTTGAGGATCAAAAAGATGGTAAAAATAGAGTTGTATTTACCACACGAAGAACTGCTAGATGGGATGAATAGGAGACCGAGCAGTTCAATCCACCGTGCCCTAACTTGGCGACGGAGGACACCTACGGCGGCGGCGGAGAGGACGATGTCCGCGGCCGGCGTGAGGACGGCGTCGGAGAAGTCGCGGCAGCTAAGCGCTTCGTCGCCGGCGTCGTCGAGAGCTAGCGGTGGCGCTAGGGTTTTGACGAGGTGGAGAGGTGGAAGAAGGTTTTCTTTACCGCAGGGGACATGTATTTATAAGGAAGTGTGCGGCACAGCGCAATTACGCAGGTGCCCCTGGCGGTTCACATCTGAGGGGCACGTGGCAAGCATGCAACATACTCAGAGTTGTCCCACGTTCCCACGCCCGCCAGGTTTGTCGGATGGTCGTTCCGGCTTCTCCGGATTTCAAACAATAAGGATGAATCATTTAAAACAGACTTAATGTTTGTCTCTGTGTCTTCTGCTGACAAGGACGCAGAGAAGACATTCGACAGTTTCAATAGAATGCATATGATTTGGACAGATAGAGTTTGAGATAGAAAGCATAGAGAGATTAGGGTCCGATCACATTCACTTAGTTCAAAAGATTCAACTAGGAAGACATAGCTATAAGTGAATGCTGTAGAGGACAGAACACTAGTATATATATCAGAAAGCAATCAAATCAACATAGTGAAGAAAATCATGAAGATAAGTTGAAATTGAAGACAAACCAAATGCGAAGACATTGCAAAAATAACGCCATGAGTGAAACACTTCAAACAGAGAAATTTGGTGGTGGCGTTACCCACCGTATAGGAAGTATTAGACCCAGACACGGCGCACAATTATCGTGGCGCTCCGAAGTCAAATTCCACGTTAATGTATTCACACTCAGAATGTAAGTCTTCATTGATTGAAGATATACTTTACTTCGTGTGTTGCACATCTAAGTCATCAACATGCATAAGTGTTAGGATGTGTGCCTGATCACAGGACATTTGAGGATTCCAAGATATTTAGCTCACACCGTAACTTGCAAAACCTTTTCTCATCCAAGGGCTTTGTGAAGATATCTGCCAGTTGCTCTTCAGTGTTGACGTGAATGATGTCAATATCTTTCTTCATGACATGATCTCTGAGAAAGTGATGACGAATTTCAATGTGCTTTGTCTTCGAGTGCTGGACTGGATTGTTGGCAATCTTGATGGCGCTTTCGTTGTCGCAGAAGAGAGGTACTTGTTTCAGATTGATGCCATAGTCCTTGAGAGTTTGCTTCATCCATAGAAGCTGAGCGCAGCAAGATCCAGCAGCAATGTATTCAGATTCAGCAGTTGAGAGTGATACACAGTTCTGCTTCTTTGAAGACCAACAGACAAGTGATCGTCCCAGAAAGTGACATGTGCCTGATGTAGACTTGCGATCCACCTTGTCACCAGCATAATCAGCATCCGAGAATCCAACCAGATCAAATTTTGAGCCCTTTGGATACCATAATCCGAGTGTTGGGGTGTAAGCCAAATATCGAAGAATTCGCTTCACAGCTAAGTGATGCGATTCCTTTGGTGCCGCTTGGAATCGAGCACACATGCAAACACTAAGCATAATATCTGGCCTAGATGCACATAGGTAAAGTAAGGAACCAATCATGGAGCGGTATACCTTTTGATCGAACTCTTTACCATTGTCGTCGGGACCCAGATGGTGTTTGGCTGGCATTGGCGTCGTGTAACCTTTGCAATCTTGCATTCCAAACTTCTTCAGACAATCTTTGAGGTATTTTTCTTGAGATATGAAGATGCCATTCCTTTGCTGACGAATTTGAAGACCAAGGAAGAACTTCAGCTCACCCATCATGGACATCTGATATTGCTCTTGCATCATGTATCCAAACTCATCACTATACTTCTGGTTGGTGCAGCCGAAGATAATGTCATCCACATATATTTGGCACACAAACAGTTCACCATCATATGTCTTCGTGAAGAGTGTGGGATCGAGGGATCCAGGTTTGAAGCCTTTGCTCTTCAGGAAGTCTTTGATCGTATCATACCAAGCGCGAGGAGCTTGTTTGAGGCCATACAGTGCTTTGTTTAGCTTGTACACCATATCAGGATGTTTTGGATCTTCAAAGCCAGGTGGTTGAGCGACGTATACTTCTTCTTCAATCTTGCCGTTGAGAAATGCACTCTTCACATCCATTTGATATAGCAAGATGTTGTGGTGGTTAGCATAGGCTAGCAGTATGCGAATAGCTTCAAGCCTAGCCACAGGAGCAAATGTTTCATCGAAGTCAATTCCTTCAACTTGAGTATATCCTTGAGCCACAAGACGTGCTTTGTTTCTGACGACTTGACCATGCTCATCTTGCTTGTTTCGATATATCCATTTTGTGCCAATAATGTTATGCTTGCGAGGGTCAGGACGCTTGACAAGTTCCCAAACATTGTTCAGCTTGAACTGTTGAAGTTCTTCTTGCATAGCTTGTATCCATTCAGGTTCCATAAAGGCTTCAGCAACTTTCTTGGGTTCTGATATTGACACAAAAGAAAAGTGCCCACAGAAATTTGCTAACTGTGTTGCTCTTGAGCGAGTAAGTGGACCAGGTGCATTGATGCTATCAATTATCTTCTCAATTTGTACTTCATTTGCAACTCGAGGATGAACTGGACGAAGACCTTGCTCTTGCTGATCATTGTCATCATTGGGAGGATTGTCTTCAGTCTGAGCATTGTCTTCAGGTTGGTTAGGTGCAGAAATGATAAGTTCCTCTTCAGGCTGTGCTTCAGAAGGCATGATTTCACCAGTTCCCATCAGCTTGATAGATTCGCTGGGCGGAGCTTCGTCTAGTGTACTTGGCAGGAGCTCTCTTTGTGAACCATTGGTTTCATCAAATCGCACGTCCACAGTTTCGACGATTTTGTAGAGATAGAGGTTGAAGACTCTGTAAGAGTGCGAGTCCTTTCCGTAACCGAGCATGAAGCCTTCGTGAGCTTTAGGTGCAAATTTTGACTTGTGATGGGGATCCTTGATCCAGCACCTAGCTCCAAATACTCTGAAGTAGCTGACATTTGGCTTCTTGCCAGTAAGGAGCTCATAGGATGTTTTGTTCAGAAGCTTATGGATGTAAACACGGTTGATGACGTGACATGCTGTATCAATAGCTTCAGGCCAGAACTTTCTTGGTGTCTTGTACTCGTCGAGCATTGTTCGAGCCATCTCAATGAGGGTTCTGTTCTTGCGCTCTACGATGCCATTTTGCTGAGGTGTGTATGGAGCAGAGAACTCATGAGTGATTCCCATTGTATCCAGATAAAGATCAAGTCCGGTGTTCTTGAACTCAGTGCCGTTGTCACTTCTGATATGCTTGATCTTGACGCCATAATTGTTCATGGCTCGATTGGCGAAGCGTCTGAAGACATCTTGCACTTCAGTCTTGTAGAGAATTATGTGCACCCATGTATATCTTGAGTAGTCATCAACAATGACGAAGCCATAGAGACAAGCAGTTGTTGTGAGGGTAGAGTAGTGAGTAGGGCCAAATAAGTCCATGTGTAACAGCTCGAAGGGTTGAGATGTCGTCATGATTGTCTTCGAGGGGTGCTTTGCCCTAGTCATCTTTCCAGCTTCGCAGGCACCACACAAATGATCCTTCTTGAACTTGACACCCTCGATGCCTATGACATGCTTCTTCTTGGCGAGTGTGTGTAAGTTCCTCATGCCAGCATGCCCCAGCCTCCGATGCCAGAGCCAGCATTCTGAAGCTTTTGCAAGAAGACATACGGCAAGCTGTGGACCTGCTGAGAAATCTACCATGTATAGATCATCTTTCCGATACCCTTCAAAGACTAGAGACTTGTCAGATTCCATTAGTACAAGGCAACGATATTTTCCGAATAGCACAATCATGTTCAAGTCACAAAGCATCGAGACAGACATTAAGTTGAAACCAAGGGATTCAACAAGCATCACTTTATCCATGTGTTGATCCTTTGAGATTGCAACTCTACCTAGACCCAATACCTTGCTTTTACCAGTGTCAGCAAATGTGATGTGACTCTTGTCTGATGGACGTAAGGTTGAGTCCATGAGAAGACTTCGATCACCAGTCATATGATTAGTGCATCCGCTGTCCATAATCCATTCTGAAGCATGAGGTGTCATACCCTACAGTACAGTTAGGGGGATAGGCTTCACAAAGAGTATTGTGAAGCATAAACATTTGACGAGAAAGAGGATTATTGAAGCTTAGATCATGATTAGGACAGATAGGATGAATGGCAAACTATTCAGGAACAAAATACATAGTGACACCATTTGGGCATTTGATCTTGCGCCCTACAAGATGTTTTAGGTCCCCAGCAATAGCATTAGACGCCTTTGATTTTCGGCTGGAGACCTTTCCCTGCAAAAGAAAGTTAATTCTTCTTAACCACCCACATCTTCATGGGTGGCTTAGAAGCAATGAGTCTAAGTGCAACATCTAAGAACTTCGGCTTTGGAGCCCTAGCAAATAGCCTTGCAGGAGATGAATGATACTCATATGAATAAGCAGAAAAGTTCTTAGTTCTATGAACATAGAGGTTTGAAGAAACACACTCATATTCATAAGTTTGAGTATGGTTTCCCTAGAAAACATTGGCGTTAGGGTGACTCAGGTGAGTCCTCTGTCTGTATGAAGCCTTTGGACCATATGACGCCTTAGGTCTAGGGTTTGTCTTCTTCCCATGTGGTGTAACGATCACATTCACTGGAAGATTATCAAGACAGCTTTTGGGAACCCAGATCTTCTTCATAGGTGGTCCATTCCTGCATTTAGTACCAATATACCTGGCAAACACTTCACCATTCCGATTCTTGAACAGCTTATAGTTTGCATCAAGGGATTCATCAATGATAATAGGATTAGCATAGGTAAAGCCAGATAAGGTGGATGGATCCACTGAAGGTCCCTTTGCAGCAACCCATGAGGTTTTGGGATACTGCTCAGGCTTCTAGTAGGAACCGTCAACATTCATTTTCCTCTCGAACCCAACACCCTCTTTCCTAGGGTTTCAGTTCAGAATCTGCTTTTTGAGGACATCGCAAAGTTTCTGATGTCCTTTCAGACTTTTATACATTCCTGTTTCAAGCAATGTCTTCAACCTAGAATTTTCGTCGGCAATAGTAGTGGTATCCTCCGCAGAGGGGTTAGTTACCACATCAGTAGTTGAAGACAATGCAACAGTAGCAGCAGTGGAACATTCAGCAACAGAGGTAGCGTTATCACGCTCAAGGCATTTTAGACATGGTGGTTCAAATCCATCCTGAGCGGGACTGATCTATTGAGCGCGAAGTGACTCATTCTCTTTTTGAAGATCTTCATGAGCCGCTCTCAATTTCTCAAGATGTTGCTTCCTTTGAAGATAATCATAGCAGAGCTTTTCATGAGTGATTGAGAGCGTTTCGTGACGACTTTCAAGTTCTTGGTACTTAGCATGAAGATTTTTTATGTCTTCAACTAAGGACTGTAAACGTGTCATTTCCGCGTCCAACAGGTCATCGCTTTTGTCTAACAGTTTTTGAGTATGTTGCATAGATTTTTGTTGTTCAGTTGCAATTTTAGCAAGTGTTTTGTAGCTGGGTTTGGATTCACAATCAGAGTCATCTTCACTTGATGTTTGAAAGTAAGCATCACGTGATTTTACCTTGGCACCACGTGCCATGAAGCAGTAGGTGGGAGCAGGGTCGTCTTTGTCATCAGCTTCAGCGTTGGTGTGGAAGTCATTGTCTTCAGTGTTGAAGATGGACTTCGCAACATATGCTGTGGCTAGAGCCAGACTTGCAACGCCAGGGTCGGACTCCTCTTCAGACTCCACCTCCGCCTCCTCAGAAGCAGACTCCTCCTCTGAATCCATTTCCTTGCCAATAAAAGCACGAGCCTTGCCAGATGAGCTCTTCTTATGAGATGAAGACTTTGATGAGGACTTGGAAGAAGACTTTGAAGATTTCTTCTTCTTCTTGTCATCAGAATCATATCCCTTGCTCTTCTTCTTCTTCTTCTCCTTGTCATCAGAATCATATTCCTTGCTCTTGTTCTTCTTCTTCTCATTGTCCCACTGTGGACACTCAGAGATATAGTGTCCAGGTTTCTTGCACTTGTGACATGTTCTCTTCTTGTAGTGATGAGTGGAAGCTTCATCATTTCTTGAGCTAGATCGTGAAGACTTTCTGAAGCCCTTCTTCTTAGTGAACTTCTGGAACTTCTTCACAAGCATAGAAAGTTCCTTTCCAATGTCTTTAGGATCATCAGAACTGTAGTCAGATTCTTCTTTAGATGAGGAAACAACTTTTGCCTTCAAAGCGCGAGTTCGACCATAGTTGGGACCATAGATATCTCTTTTCTCAGAAAGCTGGAACTCATGTGTGTTGAGCCTCTCAAGTATATTAGACGGATCGAGTGTCTTGAAGTCAGGGCGTTCTTGTATCATGAGGGAAAGGGTGTCAAAGGAGCTATCAAGTGATCTTAGTAGTGTATTGACGATTTCGTGCTTAGTAATCTCAGTGGCGCTGAGAGCACGAAGCACATTTGTGATGTCGGTGAGGCGATCAAACATGAGCTGGACATTTTCATTGTCATTTCTCTTGAAGCGGTTGAAGAGGTTGCGAAGAACACTGATCCTTTGATCTCTCTGGGTTGAGACGCCTTCGTTGACCTTGGATAGCCAGTCCCAAACTAGCTTCGACGTTTCCAGAGCACTCGCATGGCCATACTGTCCTTTGGTCAGATGACCATAGATGATGTTCTTGGCAGTAGAGTCCAGTTGAATGAACTTCTTGACATCAGCAGGGGTGACACCTTCACCAGTTTTGGGAACGCCGTTCTTGACGACATACCAGAGGTCGACATCAATGGCTTCAAGATGCATGCGCATCTTATTCTTCCAGTAGGGATATTCAGTTCCATCGAACACGGGGCAAGCAACGGAGACTTTGATTATCCCTGCAGTCGACATAGCTAAAACTCCAGGTGGTTAAACCGAATCACACAGAACAAGGGAGTACCTTGCTCTGATACCAATTGAAAGTGCTAGTTATCGACTAGAGGGGGGGTGAATAGGCGATTTTTATGAAAGTCTTCAAAACGTGGAAGTTTCGAAGACAAACAATAGAAATGACCTAATTGATATGCAGCGGAAGATAAACTACAACAAGCAAACCATAGTCAAGTATGCAATAATGTGAAAGTACAAAGACTAATAGCAGCTTAGTAGTAAGGATCAGGATGGAAGATAGTATGAAGCCAACCAACGATAGTAGTCAAGCAATGAAGTCAAACAGGTACGACAAATAGGCAATGACTTCACGAAGACAAACTCTAAGTAAAGGGAGGGAGAGGATAGAACCAGTCACTTGTTGAAGACACAGGATTTGTTGGACCAGTTCCAGTTGCTGTGACAACTGTACGTCTGGTTAGGGAGGCTGAGATTCAACTCAGAAGACCGCGTCTTCACCTTATTCCCCTTGAGCTAAGGACACACAGTCCTCGCCCAATCACTCTGGTAAGTCTTCAAGGTAGAATTCCGAACCTTCACAGACTTCGTTCACCGGCGATCCACAATGACTCTTGGATGCTCAGAACGCGACGCCTAACCGGCTGGAGGATTCATGGTCCTCAAGTGTAATAAGTCTTCAGGTCACGCAGACAGAAAGACTTCAGTGATGCCTAACACTCTTTGGCTCTAGGTGTTTGGGCTTTGTCCTCGCAAGGATTTCTCTCTGTCTAAGGCTTCGATGTGGGTTGCTCTCAAACGACAAAAGTCGTGTACTAACTCTGAGCAGCCACCAATTTATGGTGTAGGGGGTGGGCTATTTATAGCCACTAGGCAACCCGACCTGATATGTCCGAAATGACCCTGGGTCACTAAGGAACTCACACGTGTTCCAACGGTCAGATTTCAAACACACACGACAACTTTACTTGGACTACAAGCAAAGCTGACTCATCCAGCTCTGGATAAGATTTTCTCTCATTGTCTTTGCTCGAAGACATAGGATTTCGGTTGAGCATCACTTCAGTCATTCTGACTTTGTTCACTTGGACCCCACTTAACAGTACGTTGGTTCCTATGACTCAACAAAGAAGAAAAAGGAAACAACGAAACGACACAGTCTTCGCGCTCCATAGTCTTCACTCAATGTCTTCTCATGTCATAGTCTTCAATATGAATATCTTCACATACCACCATTGTCGTAAATGTCTTCATACATTTTTAGGGGTCATCTCCGGTAGGTAAACCGAATCAATGAGGGACACTACCTGTGTTATCCTGCAGTTCTCGCAAACGCATTAGTCCCTCAACCAAATTTGTCGTTAATACTCCAAAACCAACTAGGGGTGGCACTAGATGCACTTACAATATACAACAGGTACTTACATCTACATTGGAGCACAGAGAATGCCTGCAAGAATCTTTCCTCATAAACGATACCATTGCAGAAATTCTTCTATCTGTTAAGATTATTTTCTAAAAGGGAGATGGGTAAGGAACATGTAGAAAATATGATCAACATGCTATAAAATTTCATGATGCAAGGATACACACACGCTTCTTAGAATTGAGTTGACATATTTTTGCTGGACTGGAGCGGACTAGTTCTTTGGCCACTGGAATCTGCTTATTATCAGTAGGAGTTGGGTTTCTCTGTGCTGGAGCAGTATCTATAAAAACTGGAGTTGGTTTATTATCTCCTGGTGTTTGGATCTTTAGCAAAGGCCTTGTTTGTAACCCTTCAGATTCTAATATAGTCGTCTACCCCTTGCATGCCTTGTATAGAAGAATGGTGCTTTAATTATAAAACATGCGACAGCAGAGAGATGGAATTGGTACTGAAGAATAGAAAGGCATGACATATTGACATGTATTCCCTCCATCCGGAAAAAAATGGATGGGTCTAGGCGTATTTCAGTTCTAGATACATCCTTTTTTATCCATTTCGGCAACATGTAATCCGGACGGAGGATGTATGGTGGAAGAGCTAGGGATACGACAGGACAACACAGCAAAAAAAACACTAGTTGAATGTAAAACTATATGCTAGCGGAATATGTACAGAAATAACTAAGGCAACATACACATGTATGATTGGGAAAATAAGATGGCATTGCAATAGAGCACTACAACAGCACTTCAATGTAAAAAAACATGGTATGGCAGACAGATGAAGTACATACTAATGAATAACAATGCATAAGATATTCAGAAGCATGATGTCCAAATTAAGCAGATGGCATTGCAATAGAGTAGAATGACAGTACTTGAATTTGAAAACATGTTATCATGAATGGAATAGGTACTGAAAAATAGGAAGGCATGACATATTTACATGCATGATCAGCATGCTAAGCACATGGCATTGCAACAGAGTAGATACACTCTAGGACATTATATGCATGTTGTACCCATATCACAGGCCAAGTTAGAGCAAGGACCTTGTGGGGTGAAGAGGATTCATCATCTTTCTGCAAGTCTTCTGAAGAACTGCCTTTACATGTTCCATCATATTGGGTATCATTGACATCAAGTTTATTGGCCTTTACATTGCTCCGTGAGGTTCTTGTGGATATATCAGTGTGTGCAATTATATCTGACATGCATGGAAGACAACTAGTAGTTAGATTTATGTAATGAGTGCCTATAGGAGACGACATAAATAGTAGGACTAGTGTTAACTAGCAACAACAGGTCTCATAAACTAAAGGGAGAACACAGATGAAAGCTACAGAATATGTATTGTTTGTACTCGAGATTAACTAGATGGCACACAAAAGTATTAAATAACAACATAGGTAATACTAGAAGTGGTATAATACTATAATCACCAGCCTGTGGGATAGCATTGGCTGATGGATGATACCTATGGAATAGCGTTACCTAAAGAACAAGTATCTTAGCTGAACTATGGAACAGCGTGAACTCCTGAACAAGACCCATAAGAGATCAACATGAATATACAGTGAAATGTGATGATCTATTTTTCGTGCTTAGATGAATAACAAAGCCATAAATGTTGCACACAAGTAAGATGAGGGTACAACCTATCTAGCTGCCATCCATAGGAGTGAGCATAATGTGCTGACTTGTCGATGGCCCTGCAGTTGTTGTGGCTGTCCATGTCGGGCACGCGCATTCGATGCAGGGAACTGTTGAGTGGGGACTGTAGCTCCCTTCTGGTGTATGCTTCCCTTGTTGGAGCAGCTGCGGTGAGTCGGAAGACGGTGTGTCTGAAGATGCAGATAACACATAATGTTAAGAACGGCATATCTCTTTGATCTGAAGAAATAAACTAAGAGATCAACAGCAAGGTACGAGAGTGGTCACACGTCTGTTGACTAAAGACTAAATTGGGGTCACACAATTTTATTTTATTTTGGTAATGTCCAATCTACGCCGGATGGCTTGATGGCCGTCTTGTGCCTCCCGGCTGACACTGTTCGGAATCTTCCCCGAACAGCCAGCGACCAACGGCAGAGCAGCCTACCTCCACCGTCCGTGGCCCTGATGTCTACTACACAACCTTCTTCTTGTAGACGTTATTGGCCCTACAAGTGCACATGTTTGTAGGACAGTAGCAAAATTTCCCTCAAGTGGATGACCTAAGGTTTATCAATTCGTAGCAGACGTAGGATGAAGATGGTCTCTCTCAAACAACCCTGCAACCAAATAACAAAGAGTCTCTTGTGTCCCCAACACACCCAATACAATGGTAAATTGTATAGGTGCACTAGTTCGGTGAAGAGATGGTGATACAAGTGCAATATGGATGGTAGATATAGGTTTTTGTAATCTGAAATTATAAAAACAGCAAGGTAACAAGTGGTAAAAGTGAGCGTAAACGGTATTGCAATGATAGGAAACAAGGCCTAGGGTTCATACTTTCACTAGTGTAAGTTCTCTCAACAATAATAACATAGATAGATAATATGACAAGCCCTCAACATGCAACAAAGAGTCACTCCGAAGCCACTAATAGCGGAGAACAAACGTAGAGATTATGGTCGGGTACGAAACCACCACAAAGCTATTCTTTCGGATCGATCTATAAAAGATTTCGTACTAGAATAACACCTTAAGACACAAATCAACCAAAACCCTAATGTCACCTAGATACTTCATTGTCACCTCAAGTATCCGTGGGCATGATTATACGATATGCATCACACAATCTCAGATTCATCCAACCAACATAAAAGTACTTCAAAGAGTGCCCCAAAGTTTCTACCGGAGAGTCAAGAACGTGTGCCAACCCCTGTGCATAGGTTCCCAATGTCAGGAAACCCGCAAGTTGATCACCAAAACATACATGAAGTGGAACATGATATCCCATTGTCACCACAGATAATCACGGCAAGACATACATCAAGTGTTCTCATAAAGACTCAATCCGATAAGAAAACTTCAAAGGGGAAACTCAATTCATCACAAGAGAGTAGAGGGGGAGAAACATCATAAGATCCAACTACAATAGCAAAGCTCGGGATACATCAAGATTGTGCCATAGAGGAACACGAGAGAGAACAAGAGAGAGAGAGAGAGAGAGATCAAACACATAGCTACTGGTACATACCCTCAGCCCCGAGGGTGAACTACTCCCTCCTCTTCATGGATAGCACCGGGATGATGAAGATGGCCTCCGGTGATGGGATCCTCCTCCAGTAAGGTGCCGGAACAGGGTCTCGAATTGTTTTTGGTGGCTACAGAGGCTTGCGGCGGCGGAACTCTCGATCTATTTTCTGTTCTTGAAGTTTTAGGGTACGAGGTATATATGGGTGCAAGGGGTACGTCGGTGGACCTCCGGGGGGCTCACAAGGTAGGGGGCGCGCCCAGGGGGAGGGGCGTGCCCCCCACCCTCGTGGGCAGCCCGGGGATCCCCTGACATGCACTCCAAGCCCATCTGGTTGGCTTCCTTCCAAAATTAACTTCTCCAGTTGATTTCTTTCCGTTTTGACTCCATCTGATATTCCTTTTCCTCGAAACACTGAAATAGGCATAAAACAGCAAATCCGGGCTGGGCCTCCGGTTAATAGGTTAGTCCCAAAAATAATATAAAAGTGGATAATAAAGCCCAATATTGCCTAAAACAGTAGATAAAGTAGCATGGAGCAATCAAAAATTATAGATACGTTGGAGACGTATCAAGCATCCCCAAGCTTAATTCCTGCTCGTCCTCGAGTAGGTAAATGGTAAAAATGAATTTTTGACGCGGAGTGATACTTTGGGATACTTTCAATGTAAATCTTCTTAATTGTGATATGAATATTCAGATCCAAAAGATTCAAGACAAAAGTTCATATTGACATAAAAATAATAATACTTCAAGCATACTAACAAAGCAATTATGTCTTCTCAAAATAACATGGCCAAAGAAAGTTATCCCTACAAAATCATATAGTCTGGCTATGCTCCATCTTCCCCACACAAAGTATTTAAATCATGCAAAACCCCGATGACAAGCCAAGCAATTGTTTCATACTTTAACATTTTCAAAACTTTTTCAATCTTCACGCAATACATGAGCGTTAGCCATGGATATAGCACTATATGTGGAATAGAACGGTGGTTGTGGAGAAGACAAAAAGAGGGAAGATAGTCTCACATGAACTAGGCATATCAATGGGCTATGGAGATGCCCATCAATAGATATCAATGTGAGTGAGTACGGATTGCCATGCAACGGATGCACTACAGCTATAAGTATATGGAAGTTCAACAAAAGAAACTAAGTGGGTGTGCATCCAACTCGCTTGCTCACGAAGACCTAGGGTATTTTCAGGAAGCCCATCATTGGAATATAAAGCCAAGTTCTATAATGAAAAATTCCCACTAGTATATGAAAGTGACGAAATGAGAGACTCTCTATCATGAAGATCATGGTGCTACTTTGAAGCACAAGTGTGGTAAAAGGATAGTAGCATTGTCCCTTCTCTCTTTTTCTCTCATTTTTTTATTTTTTTATTTGGGCCTTTTCCCTTTTTTTATGGCCTCCTTTTTTTTCGTCCAGAGTCTCATCCCGACTTGTGGGGGAATCATAGACTCCATCATCCTTTCCTCACTTGGGACAATGTCCTAATAATGATGATCATCACACTTCTATTTTTCTTACAACTCAACAATTACAACTCGATACTTAGAACAAAATATGACTCTATATGAATGCCTCTGGCGGTGTACCGGGATATGCAATGAAACATGAGTGACATGTATGAAAGAATTATGAAAGGTGGCTTTTGCCACAAATACGATGTCAACTACATGATCATGCTAGCAATATGACAATGATGGAGCGTCTCATAATAAACAGAATGGTGGAAAGTTGCATGGCAATATATCTCGAAATGGCTATGGAAATGCCATGATAGGTAGGTATGGTGGCTGTTTTGAGGAAGGTTTATGGTGGGTGTATGATACCCGCGAAAGATGCGCGGTATTAGAGAGGCTAGCAATGGTGGAAGGATGGGAAAAAGTGCATATAATCCATGGACTCAACATTAGTCATAAAGAACTCATATACTTATTGCAAAAATCTAGAAGTTATCAAAGCAAAGTATTACGCGCATGCTCCTAGGGGGATAGATTGGTAGGAAAAGACCATCGCTCGTCCCCGACCGCCACTCATAAGGAAGACAATCAATAAATAAATCATGCTCCGACTTCATCACATAACGGTTCACCATACGTTCATGCTACGAGAATCACAAACTTCAACACAAGTATTCTTTAAATTCACAACTGCTCAACTAGCATGACTCTAATATCACCATCTTCATATCTCAAAACAATTATCAAGCATCAAACGTATCTTAGTATTCAACACACTCAAAAGAAAGTTTCACATATCTTGAATACCAAGTATATTAACATTAAGCAAATTAACATGCTATTAATAACTCTCAAAATAATATAAGTGAAGCATGAGAGATCAATAGTTTCTTTAAAACAAATCCACCACCATGCTCTAAAAGATATAAGTGAAGCACTAGAGCAAAAATTATCATGCTCAAAAGATATAAGTGAAGCACATAAAGTATTCTAGCAAATTCCAATTCATGTAAGGCTCTCTCTCATTAAAGAATTTCAGATCTTGATACTTCATTCAAACAGCAAGCAAAGCTAAATAAAACTACATTGCAAGGATAGCATAACTCATGTGAAGAAGCAAAAACTTAGGCTCAACCGATACTAACCGATAGTTGTTGAAGAAGAAAGGTGGGATGCCCACCGGGGCATCCCCAAGCTTAGATGCTTGAGACTTCTTAAAATATTATCTTGGGGTGCCTTGGGCATCCCCAAGCTTGAGCTTTTGTGTCTCCTTAATTCCTCTCATATCATGGTTTCTCTTTTTATCAAAAGCTTCATTCAGAACAAACTCAACCAGAACTCGTGAGATAGGTTAGTATAAACCAATGCAAAACCTTATCATTTTATACTGTAACAAATCACTAAAATTATTATTCAACATTGAATACTAAATGCCTCTGCATATTTAATACTCCTATCCTCAAATAGAATCATTAAACAAACGAACATATGCAAACAATGCAACCATAACAGCAATCTGCCAAAACAGTACAGTCTGTAAAGAATGCAAGAGTATCAATACTTCCCTGACTCCAAAAATTACGAATTAAAATTCCCACTGTAATAAATTTATCAGAGCTCAATATGAACAAATATTCAACATTAGACCATGCTCTGACTTTTCTAGGGAATTTTTGCAACAGCGGTAAACTTTCTGTTTTCAAACAGCAACATGCAAACTAGCAAAATCAGCATGGCAAAGGCTATCCTTGACTTTTTTATTGAAACTAAAGAGGCAAAACACAATTCTAACTAACAGCAAGAAAAATCTAAAAAAATAAATTGACTCCAAGAAAAACACATATCATGGGGTGAATAAAAATATAGCTCCAAGTAAAGTTACCGATGAATGAAGACGAAAGAGGGGATGCCTTCCGGGCATCCCCAAGCATAGACGCTTGGTTATCCTTGAATATTACCTTGGAGTGCCTTTGACATCCCCAAGCTTAGGCTCTTTCCACTCCTTATTCCATTGTCCATCAAATCTTTACCCAAAAATTGAAAACTTCAACCACACAAAACTCAAAACAAAACTCGTAAGCTCCGTTAGTATAAGAAAATAAAACCACCACTTAGGTACTGTAATGAACTCATTCTAAATTCATATTGGTGTAATATCTACTGTACTCCAACTTATCTATGGTTCATACCCTCCGATACTACTCACAGATTCATCAAAATAAGCAAACAACACATAGAAAACAGAATCTGTCAAAAACAGAACAGTCTGTAGTAATCTGTATAAAACGTATACTTCTGGAACCCCAAAATTTATGAAATAAATTGCTGGACCTGAATGATTTGTCTATTAATTATCTCCAAAAAGAATCAACCTAAAATCTCTCTCCAGTAAAACATGGAAGCTATTCTCGTGAGCGCTAAAGTTTCTGTTTTTCACAGGAAGATCACATAAACTTCACCCAAGTCTTCTCAAAGGTTCTACTTGGCACTTTATTGAAACAAAAGCTATAAAACATGATTACTACAGTAGCATAATCATGTGGACACACAAAAACAGTAAGGACAAATATTGGGTTGACTCCCAAAAAGCGCTTTTCTTTAATGCCTTTCTAGCTAGGCATGATGATGACAATGATGCTCACATAAAAGATAAGAATTGAAGCATAACGGGAGCATCATGAAGCATATGACTAGCACATTTAAGTCTAACCCACTTCCTATGCATAGGGATTTTGTGAGAAAACAACTTAGGAGAACAATAATCTACTAGCATAGGAAGGTAAAACAAGCATAGCCTCAAGAATTTAAGCACATAAGGAGGAAACTTGATATTATTGCAATTCCTACAAGCATATATTCCTCCCTCATAATAATTTTCAGTAGCATCATGAATGACTACAAGAATATAACCAGCACCTAAAGCATTCTTTTCATGATCTACAAGCATAAAAAATTTACTACTCTCTCCATAAGCAAACTTCTTCTTTATAACATACGTATCATCACAATAATCATCATAGATAGGAGGCATGCTTTCATCATAGTAAATTTGCTCATCAAAGCTTGGGGGACAAAATATATCATATTCATCAAACATAGCTTCCCCAAGCTTGTGGCTTTGCATATCATTAGCATCATGGATATTCAAGGAATTCATACTAACAACATTGCAATCATGCTCATCAAATAAAAACATTCTATAGGTTTCTTCTTCTAGCACTTGAGCACAATTTTCCTTTCCATCATACTCACGAAAGATATTAAAAAGGTGAAGCGTATGAGACAAACTCAACTCCATTTTATTTGTAGTTTTCTTTTCTAAACTAGACTAGTGCTAAAACAAGAAACAAAAAGATTCAATTGCAAGATCTAAAGATATACCTTCACTTAACTAGCCTCCCTGGCAACGGCGCCAGAAACTGCTTGATGTCTACTACACAACCTTCTTCTTGTAGACGTTGTTGGGCCTGCAAGTGCACATGTTTGTAGGACAGTAGCAAATTTCCCTCGAGTGGATGACCTAAGGTTTATCAATCCGTAGGAGGCGTAGGATGAAGATGGTCTCTCTCTCAAACAACCCTGCAACCAAATAACAAAGAGTCTCTTGTGTTCCCAACACACCCAATACAATGGAAAATTGTATAGGTGCACTAGTTCGGCGAAGAGATGGTGATACAAGTGCAATATGGATGGTAGATATAGGTTTTTTTAATCTGAAATAATGAAAACAGCAAGGTAACAAGTGGTAAAAGTGAGCGTAAATGGTATTGCAATGATAGGAGACAAGGCCTAGGGTTCATACTTTCATGAGTGTAAGTTCTCTCAACAATAATAACATAGATAGATAATATGACAAGCCCTCAACATGCAACAAAGAGTCACTCCGAAGCCACTAATAGCGGAGAACAAACATAGTGATTATGGTCGGGTATGAAACCACCACAAAGCTATTCTTTCGGATCGATCTATAAAAGAGTTCGCACTAGAATAACACCTTAAGACACAAATCAAGCAAAACCATAATGTCACCTAGATACCCCATTGTCACCTCAAGTATCCGTGGGCATGATTATATGATATGCATCATACAATCTCAGATTCATCCAACCAACATAAAAGTACTTCAAAGAGTGCCCCAATGTTTCTACCGGAGAGTCAAGAACGTGTGCCAACCCCTATGCATAGGTTCCCAATGTCACGAAACCCACAAGTTGATCACCAAAACATACATCAAGTGGCACATGATATCCCATTGTCACCACAGATAATCACGGCAAGACATACATCAAGTGTTCTCATAAAGACTCAATCCGATAAGAAAACTTCAAAGGGGAAACTCAATTCATCACAAGAGAGTAGAGGGGGAGAAACATCATCAGATACAACTACAACAGCAAAGCTCGGGATACATCAAGATCGTGCCATACAGGAACACGAGAGAGAACACGAGAGAGAGAGAGAGATCAAACACATAGCTACTGGTACATACCCTCAGCCCCGAGGGTGAACTACTCCCTTCTCGTCATGGATAGCGCCGGGATGATGAAGATGGCCTCCGGTGATGGGATCCCCCTCAGGCAGGGGGCCGGAACAGGGTCCCGATTGGTTTTTGGTGGCTACAGAGGCTTGCGGCGGCGGAACTCCCGATCTATTTTCTGTTCTGGAAGTTTTAGGGTACGTAGGTATATATGGGTGCAAGGGGTACGTCGGTGGACCTCCGAAGGGCTCACGAGGGAGGGGGCGCGCCCAGGGGGGAGGGGCACGCCCCCCACCCTCCTGGGCAGCCCGGGGATCCCCTGACGTGCACTCCAAGCCCATCTGGTTGGTTTCCTTCCAAAATTAACTTCTCAAGTTGATTTCTTTCCGTTTTGACTGCGTCTGATATTCCTTTTCCTCGAAACACTGAAATAGGCATAAAATAGCAAATCTAGGCTGGGCCTCCGGTTAATAGTTTAGTCCCAAAAATAATATAAAAGTGGATAATAAAGCCCAATATTGCCTAAAACAGTAGATAAAGTACCATGGAGCAATCGAAAATTATAGATACGTTGGAGACGTATCAAGCATCCCCAAGCTTAATTCCTGCTCGTCCTCGAGTAGGTAAATGATAAAAAAGAATTTTTGATGCGGAGTGATACTTTGGCATACTTTCAATGTAAATCTTCTTAATTGTGATATGAATATTCAGATCCGAAAGATTCAAGACAAAAGTTCATATTGACATAAAAATAATAATACTTCAAGCATACTAACAAAGCAATTATGTCTTCTCAAAATAACATGGCCAAAGAAAGTTATCCCTACAAAATCATATAGTCTGGCTAATCTCCATCTTCCCCACACAAAGTATTTAAATCATGCACAACCCCGATGACAAGCTAAGCAATTGTTTCATACTTTAACATTTTCAAAACTTTTTCAATTTTCATGCAATACATGAGCGTTAGCCATGGATATAGCATTATATGTGGAATAGAACGGTGGCTGTGGAGAAGACAAAAAGGGGGAAGATAGTCGCACATCAACTAGGCATATCAACGGGCTATGGAGATGCCCATCAATAGATATCAATGTGAGTGAGTAGGGATTGCCATGCAACGGATGCACTAGAGCTATAAGTATATGAAAGCTCAACAAAACAAACTAAGTGGGTGTGCATCCAACTCGCTTGCTCACGAAGACCTAGGGCATTTTGAGGAAGCCCATCATTGGAATATACAAGCCAAGTTCTATAATGAAAAATTCCCACTAGTATATGAAAGTGACGAAATGAGAGACTCTCTATCATGAAGATCATGGTGCTACTTTGAAGCACAAGTGTGGTAAAAGGATAGTAGCATTGTCCCTTCTCTCTTTTTCTCTCATTTTTTTATTTTTTTTATTTGGGCCCTTTCTCTTTTTTTATGGCCTCCTTTTTTTCGTCCGGAGTCTCATCCCGACTTGTGGGGGAATCATAGAGTCCATCATGCTTTACTCACTTGGGACAATGCTCTAATAATGATGATCATCACACTTCTATTTTTCTTACAACTCAACAATTACAACTCGATACTTAGAACAAAATATGACTATATGAATGCCTCTGGCGGTGTACCGGGATATGCAATGAAACATGAGTGACATGTATGAAAGAATTATGAAAGGTGGCTTTTGCCACAAATACGATGTCAACTACATGATCATGCTAGCAATATGACAATGATGGAGCGTCTCATAATAAACGGAACGGTGGAAAGTTGCATGGCAATATATCTCGGAATAGCTATGGAAATGCCATGATAGGTAGGTATGGTGGCTGTTTTGAGGAAGGTTTATGGTGGGTGTATGATAGCGGCGAAAGTTGCGCGGTATTAGAGAGGCTAGCAATGGTGGAAGGATGGGAAAAAGTGCGTATAATCCATGGACTTAACATTAGTCATAAAGAACTCATATACTTATTGCAAAAATCTAGAAGTTATCAAAGCAAAGTATTACGCGCATGCTCCTAGGGGGATAGATTGGTAGGAAAAGACCATCGCTCGTCCCCGACCGCCACTCATAAGGAAGACAATCAATAAATAAATCATGCTCCGACTTCATCACATAACGGTTCACCATACATGCATGCTACGGGAATCACAAACTTTAACACAAGTATTCTTTAAATTCACAACTACTCAACTAGCATGACTCTAATATCACCATCTTCATATCTCAAAACAATTATCAAGCATCAAACGTATCTTAGTATTCAGCGCACTCAAAAGAAAGTTTCACATATCTTGAATACCAAGTATATTAACATTAAGCAAATTACCATGATATTAATGACTCTAAAAATAATATAAGTGAAGCATGAGAGATCAATAGTTCCTTCAAAACAAATCCACCACCATGCTCTATAAGATATAAGGGAAGCACTAGAGCAAAAATTATCACGCTCAAAAGATATAAGTGAAGCACATAGAGTATTCTAGCAAATTCCAATTCATGTAAGGCTCTCTATCATTAAAGAATTTCAGATCTTGATACTGCATTCAAACAGCAAGCAAAGCTAAAGAAAACTGCATTGCAAGGATAGCACAACTCATGTGAAGAAGCAAAAACTTAGGCTCAGCCGATACTAACCGATAGTTGTTGAAGAAGAAAGGTGGGATGCCTACCGGGGCATCCCCAAGCTTAGATGCTTGAGACTTCTTAAAATATTATCTTTGGGTGCCTTGGGCATCCCCAAGCTTGAGCTTTTGTGTCTCCTTAATTCCTCTCATATCATGGTTTCTCTTTTTATCAAAAGCTTCATTCACAACAAACTCAACAAGAACTCGTGAGATAGGTTAGTATAAACCAATGCAAAACCTTATCATTTTCTACTGTAACAAATCACTAAAATTATTATTCAACATTGAATACTAAATGCCTCTGCATATTTAATACTCCTATCCTCAAATAGAATCATTAAACAAACAAACATATGCAAACAATGCAACCATAACAGCAATCTGCCAAAACAGTACAGTCTGTGAAGAATGGAAGAGTATCAATACTTCCCTGACTCCAAAAATTATGAACTGAAATTACCACTTTAATAAATTTATCAGGGGTCAATATGGAAAAAGATTCAACGTTAGACCATGCTCTGACTTTTCTAGGGAATTTTCGCAACAGCGGTAAACTTTCTGTTTTCAAACAGCAACATGCAAACTAGCAAAATAAGCATGGCAAAGGCTATCCTTGACTTTTTTATTGAAACTAAAGAGGAAAAACACAATTCTAACTACCAGAAAGCAAAAACTAACAAAAGAAATTGATGCTCCAAGCAAAACACATATCATGTGATGAATAAAAATATAGCTCCAAGTAAAGTTACCGATGAAGGAAGACGAAAGAGGGGATGCATTCCGGGGCATCCCCAAGCTTAGACGCTTGGTTATCATTGAATATTACCTTGGTGTGCCTTGGGAATCGCCAAGCTTAGGCTCTTTCCACTCCTTATTCCATTGTCCATCGAATCTTTACCCAAAACTTGAAAACTTCAACCACACAAAACTCAAAACAAAACTCGTAAGCTCTGTTAGTATAAGAAAATAAAACCACCACTTAGGTACTGTAATGAACTCATTCCAAATTCATATTGGTGTAATATATACTGTACTACAACTTATGTATGGTTCATACCCTCCAATACTACTCATAGATTCATCAAAATAAGCAAACAACACATAGAAAACAGAATCTGTCAAAAACAGAACGGTCTGTAGTAATCTGTATAAAACCTATACTTCTGGAACCCCAAAAATTATGAAATAAATTTCTGGACCTGCGTAATTTGTCTATTAATCATCTGCATAAAGAATCAACCTAAAATCACTCTCCAGTAAAAAACGGCATCTATTCCCGTGAGCGCTAAAGTTTCTGTTTTTCACAGCAAGATCACATAAACTTCACCCAAGTCTTCCCAAAGGTTCTACTTGGCACTTTACTGAAACAAAAGCTATAAAATATGATTACTACAGTAGCATAATCATGTGGAAACACAAAATCTGTAAGGATAAATATTGGGTTGTCTCCCAACAAGCGCTTTTCTTTAATGCCTTTCTAGCTAGGCATGATGATGACAATGATGCTCACATAAAAGATAAGAATTGAAGCATAATGGGAGCATCATGAAGCATATGACTAGCACATTTAAGTCTAACCCACTTCCTATGCATAGGGATTTTGTGAGCAAACAACTTAGGAGAACAATAATCAACTAGCATAGGAAGGTAAAACAAGCATAGCCTCAAGAATTTAAGCACATAGGGAGGAAACTTGATATTATTGCAATTCCTACAAGCATATATTCCTCCCTCATAATAATTTTCAGTAGCATCATGAATGAATTCAACAATATAACCAGCACCTAAAGCATTCTTTTCATGATCTACAAGCATAAAAAAATTACTAATCTCTCCATAAGCAAACTTCTTCTTTATAACATACGTATCATCACAATAATCATCATAGATAGGAGGCATGCTTTCATCATAGTAAATTTGCTCATCAAAGCTTGGGGGAAAAAATATATCATATTCATCAAACATAGATTCCCCAAGCTTGTGGCTTTGCATATCATTAGCATCATGGATATTCAAGGAATTCATACTAACAACATTGCAATCATGCTCATCAAATAAAAACATTCTATAGATTTCTTCTTCTAGCACTTGAGCACAATTTTCCTTTCCATCATACTCACGAAAGATATTAAAAAGGTGAAGCGTATGAGACAAACTCAACTCCATTTTTTTGTAGTTTTCTTTTATAAACTAGACTAGTGCTAAAACAAGAAACAAAAAGATTCAATTGCAAGATCTAAAGATATACCTTCACTTACCTAGTCTTCCCGGCAGCGGCGCCAGAAACTGCATGATGTCTACTACAAAAACCTTCTTCTTGTAGACATCGTTGGGCCTGCAAGTGCACATGTTTGTAGGACAGTACCAAATTTCCCTCAAGTGGATGACCTAAGGTTTATCAATCCGTAGGAGGCGTAGGATGAAGATGGTCTCTCTCAAACAACCCTGCAACCAAATAACAAAGAGTCTCTTGTGTCCCCAACACACCCAATACAATGGTAAATTGTATAGATGCACTAGTGCGGCGAAGAGATGGTGATACAAGTGCAATATGGATGGTAGATATAGGTTTTTGTAATCTGAAATAATAAAAACAGCAAGGTAACAAGTGGTAAAAGTGAGCGTAAACGGTATTGCAATGATAGGAAACAAGGCCTAGGGTTCATACTTTCACTAGTGTAAGTTCTCTCAAAAATAATAACATAGATAGATAATACGACAAGACCTCAACATGCAACAAAGAGTCACTCCGAAGCCACTAATAGCGGAGAACAAACGTAGAGATTATGGTTGGGTACGAAACCACCACAAAGCTATTCTTTCGGATCGATCTATAAAAGAGTTCGTACTAGAATAACACCTTAAGACACAAATCAACGAAAACCCTAATGTCACCTAGATACTCCATTGTCACCTCAAGTATCCGTGGGCATGAATATACGATATGCATCACACAATCTCAGATTCATCCAACCAACATAAAAGTACTTCAAAGAGTGCCCCAAAGTTTCTACCGGAGAGTCAAGAACGTGTGCCAACCCCTATGCATAGGTTCCCAATGTCACGAAACCCACAAGTTGATCACCTAAACATACATCAAGTGGCACATGATATCCCATTGTCACCACAGATAATCACGGCAAGACATACATCAAGTGTTCTCATAAAGACTCAATCCGATAAGAAAACTTCAAAGGGGAAACTCAATTCATCACAAGAGAGTAGAGGGGGAGAAACATCATCAGATACAACTACAATAGCAAAGCTCGGGATACATCAAGATCGTGCCATAGAGGAACACGAGAGAGAACACGAGAGAGAGAGAGAGATCAAACACATAGCTACCGGTACATACCCTCAGCCCCGAGGGTGAACTACTCCCTTCTCGTCATGGATAGCGCCGGGATGATGAAGATGGCCTCCGGTGATGGGATCCCCCTCCGGCAGGGGGCCGGAACAGGGTCCCGATTGGTTTTTGGTGGCTACAGAGGCTTGCGGCGGCGGAACTCCCGATCTATTTTCTGTTCTGGAAGTTTTAGGGTACGTAGGTATATATGGGTGCAAGGGGTACGTCGGTGGACCTCCGAAGGGCTCACGAGGGAGGGGGCGCGCCCAGGGGGGAGGGGCACGCCCCCCACCCTCCTGGGCAGCCCGGGGATCCCCTGACGTGCACTCCAAGCCCATCTGGTTGGTTTCCTTCCAAAATTAACTTCTCCAGTTGATTTCTTTCCGTTTTGACTCCGTCTGATATTCCTTTTCCTCGAAACACTGAAATAGGCATAAAACAGCAAATCTGGGCTGGGCCTCCGGTTAATAGGTTAGTCCCAAAAATAATATAGAAGTGGATAATAAAGCCCAATATTTCCTAAAATAGTAGATAAAGTAGCATGGAGCAATCAAAAATTATAGATACGTTGGAGACGTATCAGGCCTAGGCCAAAACCCCGCTCCCCGCCCCACCGCACTGCCGTCGTTGCGCCGCCCCCGGGCCAATCCACAAAGACTCCCCGTCATCCAGATCCGACGGCGGCAATACCTTCAACCCACGTAACTCTAAAAGATAGCCATCTAATCACTGCTTCCGCGGCGAACTTGCGGCCCCGCACCCTTACATTAGACACCAGCCAACCGGCAGCCTAGGAGCTCCGCCGCCTCGAGGGGTGCTGCTTCCCATTGCGAATCGATTGGCCCAGAATAAAAATCCAGACAACTGACGCCTAAATAAAGTGATTTGAGATGAGGGTGCGACCTATCTGGCGGCATGGTAAAGTAGGCAGGTCCAGCTGGCGAGTCGGTGAGGCCGGCGCAGTTGCGGTGGCGACCGGCTGCAGGCAAAGAGCGATGTCGCGACGGTCGATGGCTACACGGAAGCAGCGCCAGGACTCTGGATGGATCCGAAGTTGGAGCCGCTCCGGCGCCGTGAACAATGGTGGGGGTGAATCGGCTCCGGTACGGTTCACGCGGCCGTCGTCGAGGCAGCACCAGCAGCACGGAGTAAGAGGCACATGGCCCAGTGCACGACGGCAATTGGACAACGTCTCTGGCATTAGGGAGGAGGGCGGCTGTGAAATTGGTGCGGTGGGGGTGCCATGGAGGTGGGGCTGAGGTTTCGTGGCTCGGGAGAAGGGAGCTTCCCGGGGAGAAGGTGATTTGGCGCCCAAGAGGTATGAATGGGGGCGGGCGGGGGGAATTGGGAGGGGAGTGGAACCATGTCTTACGGACGCATTTGTCTGAAATGTGAGGGGGAGTTACAGTTCTACCCTTGCCTATAGGCTTCTCGGCTTGGGTCTGTGTACTGAGGGTCGGGGATACTAGAGTAACTTTCCTTCTCCCCAAATAGTGGGCGGGAGTGATTTCGGGCGAGGAGGGCGTGTTTTGAACTATAGTGGGCGCAAGCGATTTTGGGCGAGGAGAGCGTGTTTTGAAATAGTGGGCGCGAGCTATTTCGGGCGAGGAGAGCGTGTTTTGCCAACCATGGTTTATGAATTATTTGGCACGTGTCATTTCGGCCGAGGAGAAGGCGCGCTTGGATGAAGTTACGAACCTACCCTCGATGTACAACGGGCCAATTGATGCGTGTCCCACATAGGACGGTAATTTCGCGTCTCCCATTTATTTGCTCGGGCGAATTCCACCGAGCAGAGAGGATGTTTAACGGTTCGTTCAAATTTTGGGAGAACGAGCATCCACGTCTACCTTACCAAGTCGATTCGAATCAAATTTTGAAATATTAGCTTGCCACTTCTTTTTTAGATGGAGAAAAAAAATTAGATGATGCTCGGGAGTAATGTGTTTTTACATGCTCGTTGCTAGCGAGTTACTATATGACAAATAGTTGATCCACTCAAAAACGCGAATCAAACCCAAAATGAAATATCTCGATTCAATGAACTAGCTCGTTCAGTAGGTCAAAATAGTGAACTAAATCCAAAATTGAACACCTCAATCGAGTAGTGTGTTGTACAGTATTATAGTACTCCATGAACATGGTGAAAGTCAAATTAATGAACTTGTTTGATATACACATATATCGGTTCATGTGTGGATTGCAGACAACATGTTCTCCAATTTAAATATTTGAATGCAAGTTTATATCGAAACATGGTTTATATCAGTCTTTGATGCATAAAACACAACCTCCCCCTCTCCCAGACTCCTGTTCTCTCTCTCTATCACACTCTCTCTCTGGCAATCTTCAATTCTGTCGCATGCATCCGACAAAAAACCTTGTTGGTCCCTCTCCCTTTCTCTCCATCTCTCTCTCTCTCTCTCTCTCTCTCTCTCTCTCTCTTTGTGTGCGTGTGTGTGTGGGGGGGGTCTTTCTAGTTCGCATTCATATATACACCATCTATAGGTCTCTCTCTCACACTATGTATGATACTCTAGCTAGTCCAAGCTAGATATCTTAGGTGCACTCATCGTACGCACACAAATTCCTGGGCTCTTTGCCCGTAACTCTCTCACGCACCAATATGTCATCTCGGAGCTCTTCCCCCCCCTCTCTCAAACTCTCCATCCACCTGGGTCACACATACACATGCATATCTCACTCACACTCGATAGGCCCATCTAAAACTCTATCTCTCTCCCTCGTTCTCTCTCCATCTCACAGGCACACACACACACAATCTCATGCCCAGCTAGCCAAGTATGATGGTCTCTCACTCAATTGTAGGCACACGCAGTCCCCCTATATGTATATGACTAGCTAATCTTAGTCTCCATCACAAACATGTGCATGGTCTATCTCGATTTCTCTCGGGGTATCTTTCTATCGCGCACGCACTCCCTCGATCTCCCACCCATATAGTCCCCTCACGATCTCGAGGGGATCTCTCTATCACAAACACACCCTCTCTCCCTCCCCATGCGTCCATACCATCCATGTGTTCCTATCGCCCTTTTTTCCTTGTTGGCCAGACCTCTATTGGACATGTGCTACAGGGGTGTCTCTCTCCGTTGCAAACAATCACACACTAGCTATCTTCGTGTATCTCCTCGCCTCGCTTTTCCATCTCGGAGATGCATGCGTGATATGTTCGCATAAGAAACGAAAAAACACACTCTCTCTCTAATTTATCGTTTGTTGTCACTTTCTCTTTCACACACATACTCTTTTTGCACACTTACTCATTCTCCTTCACACGCACTTGATCTGTCTCGACTGAGGCACTCTCCTCCGTCCATAGCATATAGATTTATTGAAAAGTCAAACATCACAAAGTTTGACCATGTACGTGGAGAAAAAGAATTACATCTAGTACGGCAAACATATACCATTAGATTCACCATGAGATGTAGTTTTGTATGATGTATCTTTGGTATTGTAGATATAAATAACATTTGCGTAAACCTGATCAAAGTTTCCAAAGTTTGACTTCTAGAAAATTTACATGCACTGCATTATCGAGCGGATGGAATATCTCTTTCCCCCTCTCAGCTATCTGACGCACCACTCAGCCTTATCGGGGCTCCTCAATCTCTCTCAAACTTTATTGGTCAGTTTGGTTCGTGACCTGACCCTCATGCCTTGATGGCCGGTACTGCCTGGTGTGGACGTGAGATGTAAAATATTTCTGCCTGGCCAGGCTTGTGTGGTGCTGAAGCGTTTGGTTCATGCCTGGGCCAGGCAAAGCATCAACGTCCCATCAATCAATCCATGCATCAATTATTTAATGCTAATATCCATCCATGTTGCTGTTAGCCTCGTGGCCGCACGACCAGGCACGGCCAGGCATTCGAAATCGGTCGCTTGGGCCAGGCTACTTGCAGTGTCTGGAGTTCAGCCAGGCTAATTAAAGTGCAAGGGAACCCAGCCCAGGCGGGCTTTCTTTTTCACAGGGTAGCAACCAAACAAGCATGCATGAAATCCAGCCACAACCCCAGGCCACGCAAAAGATGCTCACGACGCAAGCCAAACTGGCCTTATATCTCCCTGGTTCACACATACACATGTCTCGCTCGCGCTATACATATAGACCCATCCAACACTCTCCGCCCTTGTTCTCTCTCCATGTGACACGCACCCCCCTAAGTACCATAATCCCTCACTCCATCATAGGCTCTGTTTGGATCCATGGGTTAGAGTTAGTTTGGGTTAGTTTGGAGTCAACTAACCCAAAAAGATCCAAACAGGAGGGTTAGTTTGGGTTAGATGCATCTAACCCATCCAAAAAAACTAACCCATCCAAGAGGTGCTTATTTGGGTTAGTTCTTCTCGGGACCACTAATAAACACTTTTTTCTCTCGCTCTCCCCGCAGCAGATCCCTCCCCACTTCCTCGAAGCTTCTCGTCCTCTCCCTCCCTCCCTCTCGCACCGCCCGTGAAGGTGCCTCGCCGTATCCGCGCTCCATCTAACCCTGCCATCCAAACACCTCTTTACTTAGAGTTAGTTCAGGGTTAGAATCTAACTCTAACCTCTAACTGAGTTAGAGTATCCAAACAGGGCCATAGGCGCAAGCACTCCCCCCCTCCTAAGTATGATTATCTCTTACTAGCCATCAGGAACACACGTATTGTCTCCTTCCATCCATACGTCTATCTCGATATCTCTCGGGGCATCTTCTATCACGCACACACCTTGTCACTCGATCTCCCACCCATGTAGTCCCATCACGATCTCCAGGGGATCTCTCTATGACAAACATACACTCTCTCCTCCCCATGTCTGCATTTTCTCCGTACGTCTCTCTCGACCTCTCTCCCTTGTTTGTCAGACCCCTCTTGGCCACGTGCTAGGGGTCTTCCTCTCTCGGTTCCAAACAACCACACACTATCTCCTCACCTTGCCTCCGTTGTCGAAGATGCATGTGTGATATGTTTGCATAAGACACGCACGCTTTTTCTCTACTTTTATCGTGTGTTGTCCATGTCTCTTTCACACACACACACACACTTTTTTCACTCTCTCTCTCTCTCTCTCGTTAGGGACTCTGTCACGTCCATAAGCATATGGATGTTTTGAAAAGTCAAACCTCAGAGAAGTTTGACCAGGTATATGTGGAGAAAAACATTTACATCTGGAACGATCATTAGATTCATCACAACATGTACTTACTTCAGACTATCATTTATCTTTAGTATTGTAGATATAAGTAATTTCTTTATAAACTTGGTCAAAGTTTCAAAAGTTTGAGTTTAAAAACATGTTGGAACTACATTATCGAACGGAGGGAGTAGCTCTTTCTCTCTCTCTCTACTATCTGCACGGGCCTCCCCTCTCACTCGAACTCTCTATACCGACGGATTATACGCTCACTGTGTCAGCGTATAGCTCCGTATATTGTTTAGTTGACCGGTCAACCAATCCACATGCTGTGTTGTCAGCTCGTGTTCTGTATCTTGGTGTGCTGGCCCATGTGGCCGTGGGTGAAAATAAGTAAACTAGAGGCCCATCTGACACGCGGTGAAGTAAACAAAGTTGAAACCACTCGGGGTAGCACCCCGCACGCTAGTAAATTGAGGGCGCATTGAGGACAAACTTCTTGTGCGCGAAGGACGCACTCGTGCACAATTGACCACTGCGCGGCGGCATGCACAGAAGGACGCACTCGCGCACACCCAACACACAACACACACCAGCACACATGTACACCAGCGTCGCCGCCAGTTGAGATGGACGGTGAGGCAGCCAACAAGCATAGGCGGCTCGAGCCAAAACCGCATCCGGCGAGCCTGGACTTCATTAGCAGCATCCCCGACAACATGCTGCTCGTCATCATCGGCCTCCTCCCCACCAAATCTGCCGTGTGGACCGCCCTGCTCTCCCGGCGATGGCGCCCCCTCTAGCACTGCGTCCCCCTCAACCTCACCGTCGATAGCTGCCTCTGCGACGGGGATTGCAAACGTGTGGCCGCAGTCTCCAAGATCCTTTCATCGCACCCTGGGCCAGTCAGACGCCTTGACATCCACATGTTCAGTACCAACTACAAGGTCCAACCCAAGTTCGACGAGTGGTTCTTATCCCCCACCCTAGATCAGCTCGAGGAGCTCAGCTTTGAAGCTGGAAGATGTCGCTCTCTGCCGCCGTCCGCGCTCCGCCTCATGCCAACGCTGCACCGCACCAGCTTCAGCTCCTGCTATCTTCCCCAGATTAATGCCGCGCCCGCCCTTCTTCTCCCTCAACTCAAGCAGCTCGACCTCTTCGACGTTGTCGTCTTGAAGAAGGCTATGGAGCACCTGCTCCGCAGCTGTACTGCGCTTGAGTACCTTCGTCTTGAGCAGATCCACGGGTTCATTAGCCTCCACATCACCTCGATGAATCTCCGATGGATTTATGTGTTTTGGTGGCCCCGCAAAAAGACATCAATTGGGAAGAGATCACTCTAGCTGTTCCATGTTATGGTCATTGAGAATGCACCTTTCCTTGAGAGATTGCTTGTATCGGATCTAGAAGGTCCAACAAAAATCAGGGTCATTGACGCGCCGAAATTGACAGCGTTGGTGTACTCGTCTGCCAAATTCTCCGAACTCTTTATTGGATCCGTAATCGTTCAGGTACAACACTCATCTTCTTCTCCGTCTTCTTGAAATTCACATTTTTAAATTTCTTCTTGATGTATTTACGACCGTCTTCCAGAAAATGATTCCCACAAGCTTGACCCAGTCCATGCGCACAGTGAAGATCTTAGCACTAAAATCTATCGGCCCCAATCTGGATCAAGTTGTTGGATTCCTTACATGCTTTCCGTGCACGGAGAAGCTACTCATCGAGGTGAAACTTCTTTCCTATAAGTAAACGGTAATCACAACGTAGCTCAATTTTTTCGTAATTTTCCCAAATTACGATGACAAGTGTAGTGTTCAAAACTGCATCTACGCACTGCACCGAAAGAAATGTTTTTAGTATTTTTTTCTCACGTGATCACCTGCATCGTTTTTATGCTGTACTACTATAGTAGCCTAGGCTAGTCATAGTGGAAAGTAACTTAGACTACTCCAGTAACTCTATGGTTACCCTAAGAGCAAGTACTACCTCCGTCCTGGTTTACTCTTCCAATTTTGTAGTATCAAAATTTGACCATAGATTTAACTGACAAAATGTTAATGCATGTCACTAAGAACTATATCGTTGGATTCGTATTTGAACATAATTTCAAATGGTGTAATTTTTAGTGACATGCATTGGCATTTTCTTAGGTAAATCTATGGTCAAAATTTTATACTAAATACGAGGTAGTATTCCCTCCGTCCCAAAATTCTTGTCTTACATTTGTTTAGATACGGATGTATCTAACACTAAAATGTAACTAGATACATCCGTATTTAGACAAATTTAAGACAAGAATTTTGGGACGGAGGGAGTACAAAAGTGGGCTATGTAGGCCAAAACATGTGCCAAATTCACTTGTGATGCATTTGGCATCGATGCCCCTCCATTGCTCACCTGGTGCCCCAATCTGGATCACCTACTTTGCTCCGGTGCCAAATTAACTCACGCAATGAAAAAACACTGCATGGGAGAGAGAGAGGACTGAGGCAATAAAAAACACTTGTTTGGGAGAGTGAGAGGCTGGTGTAGTTGGTTTGATTGATTTGTTTATACATGTGGGTCTGTGTGCACAGCGGTGCCAACTCTCTCACATCGCGAGAGCGGTGCCAAAATCTTTTGATTTGACATCGATGCGTATTATGTGGCATACTTTTGCGAAATATGGCATCGGCCACATAGTGGAAGGCAACAAATGCCCAAGCTCTTCACGTGCTCCTAGTTAAATGAGAGGAAACAGAAGAGAGAGAGAGAGAGAGAGAGAGAGAGAGTGAAAAATATCACTAGCCAGCCAACCCTATCGTATGAGCGAATGATATTGGTACCTCTTGATGACACGGCAATCTTATGCAGCCAGCTGCTCTAATATGTTCTCTTCTTTTGCAGATAAAAAAAGACCCGAAAGTGAAAAATGTGCTGCACTATAACAATCTCATCGAATGCCTTGATCTCCATCTTACAGAAATTGATTTGATCGACTACCGAGGCAGCACATCTGAGATTAAATTGGCCAGGTTCTTTGTTCTGGAGGCAAGTGTGCTCAAGGTAATGAGGTTTGGCGTTCTCTGGCGCAACAATGAATGGCGTGCTGATCACCGCAAGCGTCTAAGCCTAAATGACAAAGTCTCCGCAGAAGCTGAATTTGTTTTTGAAACATCAAGTGGCCAGAGACTCGAAAACTTATTTGCCCATTAGTGACTTGTCAGGGCGGTGGATTTTAGTTTGTACGATAATGCTGCATCCACCTAAAGTAACGAAAGTTCTTACGTAAACTTCCTAGTAATTCCCTCTTCGTAGGTGCAGCATTACTCCTAACATTTGTAATATCAGTTTGAAACTTGTAATATTGTCGTGTCCTATTCCTGCATTTTCAAAATCCTGCGAATCAAACAGGTCCTGAGTTGGTGATGATGTTGTGCCTCCCATCTTTCACCAATAGCCGTCGGATCTAGATCTGACGCATACAAACCAAGCTTCTCCATTTTTGCAAAAAGATGCCCGCACTTGTTCCCTATTTACAAACAACTCCTTGTCTCTCACAATCAGCCTTATCTCCTCCCCACCACATCTAGAAGGCCGTGGAAAAATCTGGCACGATGGCCGCTGCCGGAGCCGTCCACCCCCAATCTTGGTGTTCCGTGCAATGCACGGGCATCTACACACGGGAAATTATGTCGAACAGGGCTAGTTGTAAGCAGGCTAGCTCTACAGCCATGATGATAGTGACTGCAGACAGTGAGGCTGACTATGGTATGCCGAACACGGCGCCTATACTCAGGTGTCATCTCCGGCGCAGGGTCTTGTCACTTCACTGTGAGGAGCAGCACGTAATAATTTGACCAACGGGTAGTACAGTGCTAGTACTCCTACTACTACATTGGTAGTACTACTACTAGTACTAGTAGCACCACCGTCTGGATTTAGGAGTACTACCATGTCCATCTGGATTTTAGTATTTGACTAGCAATATCTAGTAATGCATGTCACAAAAAATGTACTACTCCATCTGTAAATAAATACATGGTGTTTTATTCCTATCGGCGAGAGAACTTAATGTTTTTTGCTAACTAGATTACTAATAGGATTACATGCAATGAACTAAACAGTGCATGTCATGTTTGGTAGTCTCAAGTCATTGAAAGCATGCACAGACTACATCTCTCATTGGTTGATATGTCACGGAATAAGAAAGAAGGACGGAGTTAATGCACCATGCCTAAGTGTTTTGGGATTATTTGGTTTTCGTAATGTGACTTACACAACATTTTTGTTTACATGCATTAACATTTTATTAGTTAAATCAAAGGTCAAAACTTGGCGCAAAATGCAAAGGGGACCAATAAACCAGTAAACGTCAAACTTCTCTCGTTTGGCCCCAACTAGAGGTCCGGTGAGATGACTATACTGCACCGACACGGAGGGGGACGCAACTTCATTGACTTGCGGCAACTGCCTTCGGGAGAATGACATGTGGGCCCAGGGGGTGGCTGGCCCACCTATCATACAGCCAAAGGCAGGTGCAGTAGAGGGCCGAGGAGTAGTACGAAATCCTACGCACCTACGCACACTAACCAAGGGCAAGAGCGATCACTCCAATCGCAAGATCAGTTGACTAGATGCTAAGCTAGACCCATGGAGGCGATGAGCGTGAGCATCAGCCAGCTGTGCCAGATGGTCCACGACGCCTTCCTGCGGCCCGGTAACAAGGAATGTCTCTAGGTAGTATTGCTTGAGGCCGCCAGGGCGAGGGGCCGCTTGGACGACAGGTTCATCTCCTTGTTCGACGAGGTCCTCGTCGGTTTCCTTGACAAGTTCACCGTCGTCAAGAAGCTCATGGACGAATTTGACGTAAGCCTCCAGCCGACGCGCCCAGGCTCTGCAATGCCCGCCACCGTCAATGGCCACTATGGTGACAACCTCTTCGACGCACTGGTGGCCCTGCGGCTGCCCGCCGTTGCGCCAGAGAATGTCCACCTTGAGGTCGCGCTCGCCGAGCAGCACCTGGCACAGCAAGACACCATCGACATAATCACCCATGTCTACGCGCAAATCGTCCACAAGGACTAGTACATGCAAGAGGAGGACGATAGGACGCTGGCCTTCTTGGACCGCAGGGGCAACCTTGGACGGCACTGTTCACAAGCACGTTGAGCTCGCCGCCAACGCCGCTGCTCCTCACACGTCGGTTGGTGACCCGGCGCACTAGGGCGTGAGGATGTCGTTGATGGATCCGTATGTATTTTAATCTTTCCGTCAAATCCATGTAGTAGTATATGATACTATAGTAATTATCTAACCTTTCGCATCAACTTCATAATTTTCATACGTACTCCATGCATGAACGACGCCAGAACCAAACTTCTCATTACTCTAGGAAAAATCGTTATTTTCTATCTATCGATCGCGCCATGGAGCAGAACCAAATTTTACAAGTTATGAGTTCAAAAGGAAAAGCCTGCCATGTTCGCGTCGCACCCCCACACGGTTGGTCCGGCACGCCGCTCAAGCAGGAATGCGTGCGGTGTTACATTTTCACTTACAAGTGGGACCACAGTTGAGCAAACCGACTATCGGCAAACCCCCACCCCGCCCACTGCGCGATGGCTGAGAAAATAGGAGGGAGAAGAGATGGATGTAGCACGGACTCCAAGAAAATTGGTGTCGGATGGGACTCGTGTGGATGGCGTGTGCCGTACTGCTAGACGTGAATGCTAGTTATGGCCCATGCCACCCCACTATATCGAGCCTATATCGAGGTACGTAGAACAGATTTCCTGCAGTCCATGCTCAGTCCTCCTCTATCTCTCTTCTCAGCCAGCCAGCGGACGCGCGGAGCCCATCGTCTATTTGCTCACATGCGGTCCCACATGTCAGTGAAAACGCAAGCAGAACCACTGAACCTGCACATCTTTCACCTCGACGTGCTGGTGATGAAAAACAAATCCAAGAAAGATCTTCGGTGGCCGCTTTTGGAGTTACTCAAGAGTAGTAAGATTCTATTTACAGTTTAACCCAAGATGCGTATCTCCTGGCTTCAACTACCACTCTATTTTCTTTCATGAACGACCTGGATGCTGGATGTCCCACGTGTCGGCAAAAGGAGGAAGAACCGACCTAATCTTCGGTTGTGCTCTCGGATTAGACTAGTTGTGCTAACTAAAAAAAATATTGTGTACTCCCTCCATTCCAAAATACTTGACTTCCATTTGTCCAAAAATGGATGTACCTATATACTCCCTCCGTCCAAAAATACTTGTCATCAGAATGAACAAAAAAAGGATGTATCCCGAACTAAAATACGTCTAGATACATCCCCTTATATCCATTTTGATGACAAGTATTTCCGGACAGAGGGAGTACTAAAACATGTCTAGATACATATATATTTTGACAAATAGAAGGCATGAATTGTGTAACGGAGGGAGTAGAATGGATGCAAGTTTTTGTATTGGGAAGAAGAGTACATCCATATATTGATAGAGCGTTGGAGTTAGCCTTACAAGTGGGACCGCAGTTGAGGAAACCGACTATCGGCAAACCCCCACCTCGCCCGCCGCGTGATGGCTGAGTTAGAGAAACAATGAGGTTGAAGAGATTGCTCTAGCAGGACTCCAAGAAATATGGTGTCAGATGGAAGTCGTGCTGGTGGCGTGTGTCGTACTCCTGGACATGAATGCTTGTTCTGGCCCATGCCACCCTACTACTCCTACTACTTACTATATAGTACTACTAGTATCGAGGATTCGAGGTGCTGGTTACATAGTACAATATGGCTACGGTAAAAACACCCGCACGACGCGCGAAGCATGTGAAGCTAGTACAAATAGTGTACTGCTAATAACCGACAAGTATAGGGGATCGCAACAGTTTTTGATAAGTAAGAGTGTCGAACCCAACGAGGAGCTAAAGGTAGAATAAATATTCCCTCAAGTTCTATCGACCACCGATACAACTCTACGTACGCTTCACGTTCGCTTTACCTAGAACAAGTATGAAACTAGAAGTACTTTGTAGGTGTGAAAGGATAGGTTTGCAAGAAAGTAAAGAACATGTAAATATAAACTAGGGGCTATTTAGATAAAGAAGCAATAAAGTAAAAATAACGAGTGTGGAAGAGTGGTGGTAGGAGTTATGGAATTGTCCCTAAGCAATTGACTATGTTACTAGACCGGTAGTCACTATTGCAATTCTATTTGAGGGAGAGGCATCAGCTAACATACTTTCTCTACTTGGATCATATGCACTTATGATTGGAACTCTAGCAAGCATCCACAACTACTAAAGATTCATTAAGGTAAAACCCAACCATAGCATTAAGGTATCAAGTCCCCTTTTATCCCATACACAAACAACCTACTTACTCGGGTTTGTGTTTCAGTCACTCATGCAACCCACCATAAGCAAATCATAAACATATTGCAAACCCTACAGCGGGAATCCCTCACGCTTGCGCGACACAGAGGGCACAATAGGACAGCACCAATAATAAAACATGCAACTCAGACCAATCATAGCAATTCATCAATCACCGATAGGACAACAAAAATCTACTCAGACATTATAGGATGGCAACACATCATTGGATAATAATATGTAGCATAAAGCACCATGTTCAAGTAGAGGGTACAGCGGGATGCGGGAGAGTGGACCGCTGTAGATAGAAGGGGGAAGGTGATGGAGATGTTGGTGAAGATGACAGCGGTGTTGGTGAAGATCGCGGTGATGATGATGGCCCCCGGCGGCATTCCGGCGCCACCGGAAGCAAGGGGGAGAGAGCCCTCCCTTCTTGACCTTCTCCCTAGATGGGAGAAGGGTTTCCCCTCTGGTCCTTGGCTCCCATGGCTTGGGAGGGGCGAGAGCCCCTCTGAGATTGGATCTATCTCTCTGTTTCTGTGTTCGCTGATTCTACCCCTTCACCGTTTCCTTTATATCTGGAGATCCGTAACTCCGATTGGGGTGAATCTTTCGCCTAGATCTTTCTCATAAAATTATCTTTCTTGCGCCAGAAGAAGAGCATCAACCGCCTTACGGGTGGACCAAGAGGGCCAGGGGCGTGCCTGGGGGGGTAGGGCGCGCCCCTCTACCTCGTGACCACCTCGGACACAGTTTCGCGTTGATTTTACTTCCCAAAAATCATAAATATTCCAAAAAAAATCTCCGTCCGTTTTTATCCCGTTTGGACTCCGTTTGATATTGGGTTTCTGCGAAACAAAAAACATGCAACAGACAGGAACTGGCATTGGGCACTGGATCAATAAGTTAGTCCCAAAAATAATATAAAAAGTTGCCAAAAAAGTATATGAAAGTGAATAATATTGGCATGGAACAATCAAAAATTATAGATACGACGGAGACATATTTGCATCCCCAAGCTTAATTCCTGCTCGTCCTCGAGTAGGTAAATGATAAAAAAGAATAATTTTTGATGTGGAATGCTAATCTTGATCATATGTCTAATCATGGCATGAATATTAAGACACGAGTGATTCAAAGCAATAGTCTATCATTTGACATAAAAACAATAATACTTCAAGCGTACCAGTAAAGCAATCATGTCTTTTCAAAACAACATGCCCAAGGAAAGTTATCCCTACAAAATCATATAGTCTGGCTGTTGCTCTATCTTCATCACACAAAGTATTTAATCATGCACAACCCCGATGACAAGCCAAGCAATTGTTTCATACTTTAATAATCTCAAACTTTTTCAACTTTCACGCAATACATGAGCATGAGCCATGGACATAGCACTATAGGTGGAATAGAATATGATGGTGGGGGTTATGTGGAGAAGACAAAAAGGAGAAAGTCTCACATCGACTAGGCGTATCGACGGGCTATGGAGATGCCCATCAATAGATATCAATGTGAGTGAGTAGGGATTGCCATGCAACGGATGCACTAGAGCTATAAGTGTATGAAAGCTCACTTAAACTAAGTGGGTGTGCATCCAACTTGCTTGCTCATGAAGACCTCGGGAATTGGAGGAAGCCCATCATCAGAATATACAAGCCAAGTTCTATAATGAAAATTCCCACTAGTATATGCAAATGAAAGCATAGGAGGCTCTCTCTATGAAGAACATGGTGCTATTCTGAAGCACAAGTGTGGTAAAAGGATAGTAACATTGCCCCCTCTCTCTTTTTCTCTCATTTTTTATTTTATTTTTTTCTTTTTAATTTTTTTTGGTGGGCTTCTTTGGCCTCTTTTTTTTATTTGGGCATCTTTGGCCTCTTTTATTTTTCATAAAGTCCGGAGTCTCATCCCGACTTGGGGGAATCATAGTCTCCTTCATCCTTTCCTCACTGGGGCAATGCTCTAATAATGATGATCATCACACTTTTATTTACTTACAACTCAATATCTAGAACAAAGATACGACTCTATATGAATGCCTCCGGCGGTGTACCGGGATGTGCAATGATCTAGCGTAGCAATGACATCAAAAAACGGACAAGCCATGAAAACATCATTCTAGCTATCTTACGATCATGCAAAGCAATATGACAATGAATGCTCAAGTCATGTATATGATGATGATGGAAGTTGCATGGCAATATATCTCGGAATGGCTATGGAAATGCCATGATAGGTAGGTATGGTGGCTGTTTTGAGGAAGATATAAGCAGGGTGTATGGTACCGGCGAAAATTGCGCGGCACAAGAGAGGCTAGCAATGGTGGAAGGGTGAGAGTGCGTATAATCCATGGACTCAACATTAGTCATAAAGAACTCATATACTTATTGCAAAAATCTACAAGCCATTGAAAACAAAGTACTACGCGCATGCTCCTAGGGGGATAGATTGGTAGGAAAAGACCATCGCTCATCCCCGACCGCCACTCATAAGGAAGACAATCAATAAATAAAATTGTGCTCCAACTTCATCACAAAGCGGTTCACCATACGTGCATGCTACGGGAATCACAAACCTCAACACAAGTGTCTCTACAATCCACAACCACCCACTAGCATGACTCTAATATCTATCTGTATATCGCAAAACTATTGCAAGGAATCAACCATATCATATTCAGCGATCTACAAGTTTATGTAGGATTTTATGACTAACCATGTGAATGACCAATTCCTGTACTCTCTCTAAATTGATATAAGTGAAGCAAGAGAGTTTAGTTCTTTCTACAAAAGATATGCCCACGCTCTAACAAATATAAGTGAAGCAAAAGAGCATTCTACAAATGGCGGTTTTCTATGTAAAGAGAAACAGGCAATCCAACTTCAAATGATATAAGTGAAGCACATGAAGCATTCTATAAAGCCACACTCAAAAGATTTAAGTGAAGTGCAATGAGCATTCTATAAATAAACCAAGGACTATCTCATACCAGCATGGTGCATAAAAGAAAAATAAAAACCTAATTTCAAAAGACGCTCCAAGACTTGCACATAATGCATGAACGAAACGAATCCGAAACATACCGATACTTGTTGAAGAAAGAGGGGATGCCCCCCCAGCATCCCCAAGCTTAGACGCTTGAGTCTCCTTTAATATTTACTTGGGGTGCCTCGGGCATCCCCAAGCTTGATCTCTTTCCTCTCTTCCTTTTCCTCATATCGAGACATCCTCGATTAGACACTACATCCACACAACACTTTAACAGAAAACTCGGTAAGATCCGTTGGTATAATAAAGCAAATCACCACTCTAAGTATTGTAGCAAACCAATTCATATTTTGTTTTTGCATTGTGTCTACTGTGATATAACTTTTTCATGGCTTAATCCACTGATATAAATTGATAGATTCATCAAAACAAGCAAACTATGCATCAAAAACAGAATCTGTCAAAAACAAAACAGTCTATAGCAATCTGAACAATCACAATACTTCTGGTACCCCAAAAATTCTACAAAAATTAGGAAAAATGAACAAGTTGTACATCAAGACAGTGCAAAAGGAATCAGAACCAATTGACGTTCCAGTTAAAAAATGTAAAATCGCGCACTACAACCAAAGTTTCTGTCCTACACCGTACAAACCAACAAGTATTGTAAACATCCTAAAGGCAAACCTTAGCACATTATTTTTATAATACAATGGAATTGTACAGGGGGATAATTATTTTTGTTGAAAAGTTTCTGTAATCATGATTCACAAAGTTTCCGTGAGCATGAACAAAGTTCAAGGAGCTCTCCCACTTCAACAATGCTTGTCTTTCTTACTTTCACTTTCCTTTTTGAAAAGTTTTTAGGTTCCCCTCTTTATTTTTGTTGTTTTTAAACTATATGAAAGCACTCAACAGAAATAAATGACTCTCTAAAACTTCCGGGTTGTCTCCCTGCCAGCGCTTTCTTTAAAGCCATTAAGCTAGGCATATATTGCTCAAGTAGTGAATCCACCCGGATCCCAAGGTATATCAAAGCCAATTTTAATTAACAATGATTTGTAATTTAGTAGTGAGCACAAAGTAATATATATAATGTAATGATGAAGTCTAACTCTCTTCCTATGCATCGACATGTCATAAAAGAACAATTCATGCACACATAGTAAAGGCCAATGCATAGTATAAGCAGTTTCTTGCAATTCTATCGTGTTGGAAACATAAAGAGGCGGAGATGTAGTTCCTCTCTCATAATAATTGCAAGTAGGAGCAGCAAGCACATGCATATTATATTCATCAAAATCATCATGTGTAACGGTAAAAGGCAACCCATCAATATAATCCTTAATAAGGGCAAACTTCTCCGATATAGTGTAGTCGGGAGAATTCAAAAAGATAATAGGACTATCATTCGTGGGTGCAATAGCAACAATTTCATGTTTAACATAAGGAACTATAGCAAGTTCATCTCCATAAGCATAATTCATGTTGGCATCTTGGCCATAAGCATAACAAGCATCATCAAAAAGGGATATTTCAAGAGAATCAACGGTATCATAACAATCATCATAGCAATCATCATGGCAATCATCATAGCAACCATCCTTCGGTAAGCACGAAGGGGAATTAAATAATGTATGAGTTGGAGGGTTACTCTCATTAGAAGGTGGGCACGAGTAGCTAATCCGCTCCTCCTCCTTTTGTTCTTCGCTCTCCTCATCATCTTTTTCATCCAATGAGCTCACAATTTCATCAATTTCTTCTTCCATAGCTTCCTGCAAAATATTAGACTCTTCTTGGGCAGCGGAGACTTTCTTAATAAATTGTTTAACATAGGCATTAGAAGCATAATTCTCATAACAATACTCAAGTATGGAAAAAAAATTCAGATTTGTAAAGAGTAGCATCATACTTTTCAATCAACATAGCAATTTCAAAAGCACCCTTAAAAGCAACAAATTCTTCAATTTGTTGAACATCATAGTAACTATAAACACCCTTAGCATAAGAGGATAAGATTCCATTATCAATAAACTCACTTTGCTAGGGAAGTTGTTTTTTAGGGTTTTGAGAACAACAAGTAAAATCATATTCCCAACATAAATTCCAAGCATAGCATTGTAAACGTTGAATTTGACCCCATAATAGTTTCCCTTTTTCAGATATACGGTGTCGCACATAACAAGCATGCTCATCTAAAGATTTTCCCTCAACTAAGCTAGCTGGGGTTTCAGCACGAGCACATAGGGATCAAAGATGATCCAAGTAATAAGCTTCAGCAGTGTGATAGATTTTGAGTGGTTCAGCAGGTACAACTATTTTTTTTGGTATTTTGCGTTTCCTACCCATAACAAAAGATAGAGAACAAATAAGAACAACAAATAAAAATTACTTAGTGATAAAGCAAACAAGCACACACGAGAATATTCACCCCACGCTATTGCTCCCTGGCAACGGCGCCAGAAAAAGGTCTTGATAACCCACAAGTATAGGGGATCGCAACAGTTTTCGATAAGTAAGAGTGTCGAACGCAATGAGGAGCTAAAGGTAGAATAAATATTCCCTCAAGTCCTATCGACCACCGATACAACTCTACGTACGCTTGACGTTCGCTTTACCTAGAACAAGTATGAAACTAGAAGTACTTTGTAGGTGTGAAAGGATAGGTTTGCAAGAAAGTAAAGAACACATAAATATAACTAGGGGCTGTTTAGATAAAGAAGAAATAAAGTAAATATAACGAGTGTGGAAAAGTGGTGGTAGGAGTTGTGGAATTGTCCCTAAGCAATTGACTATGTTACTAGACCGGTAGTCACTATTGCAATTCTATTTGAGGGAGAGGCATAAGCTAACATACTTTATCTACATGGATCATATGCACTTATGATTGGAACTCTAGCAAGAATCCACAACTACTAAAGATTTATTAAGGTAAAACCCAACCGCAACATTAAGGTATCAAGTCCCCTTTTATCCCATACGCAAACAACCTACTTACTCGGGTTTGTGTTTTAGTCACTCACGCAACCCACCATAAGCAAATCATAAACATATTGCAAACCCTACAACGGGAATCCCTCACGCTTGTGCGACACGGAGGGCACAATAGGACAGCACCAGTAATAAAACATGCAACTCAAACCAATCATAGCAATTCACCAATCACCGATAGGACAACAAAAATCTACTCAGACATCATAGGATGGCAACACATCATTGGATAATAATATGTAGCATAAAGCACCATGTTCAAGTAGAGGGTACAGCGGGATGCGGGAGAGTGGACCACTGTAGATAGAAGGGGGAAGGTGATGGAGATGTTGGTGAAGATGACGGCGGTGTTGGTGAAGATCGCGGTGATGATGATGGCCCCCGGCGGCGTTCTGGCGCCCCCGGAAGCAAGTGGGAGAGAGCCCCCCTTATTCTTCTTCTTCCTTGACCTTCTCCCTAGATGGGAGAAGGGTTTCCCCTCTTGTCCTTGGCTCCCATGGCTTGGGAGGGGCCAGAGCCCCTCCGAGATTGGATCTATCTCTCTGTTTCTGCGTTCTCTAATTCTACCCCTTCACCGTTTCCTTTATCTCTGGAGATCCGTAACTCCGATTGGGTTGAATCTTTCGCCCAGATCTTTCTCATAAAATTATCATTCTTGCGCCAGAAGAAGAGCATCAACCGCCTTACGGGTGGACCATGAGGGCCAGGGGCGCGCTTGGGGGGGGTAGGGCGCGCCCCCCTACCTCGTGACCACCTCGGACACTGTTTCGCGTTGATTTTACTTCCCAAAAATCATAAATATTCCAAAAAAAATCTCCGTCCGTTTTTATCCCGTTTGGACTCCGTTTGATATTGGGTTTCTGCGAAACAAAAAACATGCAACAGACAGGAACTGGCACTGGGCACTGGATCAATAAGTTAGTCCCAAAAATAATATAAAAAGTTGCCAAAAAAGTATATGAAAGTGAATAATATTGGCATGGAACAATCAAAAATTATAGATACGACGGAGACGTATCAACTGCTATTGTTGATTGGCCTCCTCTGATAACCTGTTGCAATGCACGTACAATTATGTATTCGGAAAATATTTTTTTGCCTCGTCGCACCACTCACTCACAGAAGCGACTCAAAAGCCATTCATAAATTTAGTAAGTTTATCACAGACATATCATTTTATTACAAACAACAGGTCATCAACCCACAACGACAATGAGGATACATTAAATACTAAAGTTTTCACCACACAACAAATAACAAGCAATGAAATGAACCTCAACTCAATCATTCCTCGGCGTTGGAAACGCTTGCTTTGAACCACAAGTGATTCTCTGGGATGGGCCATCCATTGTCGATCTGGAGACCAATGCAGGACTGATCATCCAGGGTGAAGCAGCCAACTATATCAGTACCAGGGTAGGGAACCACCCAAATGTCCGAGGTATAAACACAGTTGCTTCTCATAAATGGTAGTAACATTGTGTCAACATCAGTTGGATTGCCTTTCACCATCATTGGATAGTTTTGTCCAAGGAAGAGCGAGTTTTCTCCAAGACTATCAATTCTGTACCAGGGAGAAGGAGTTGGCGCTAGCACACTAGTATCCATCCCGAATACCATGAAAAGGGTGTTGGAATCGGTCCAGAGAGTGCGACCATGGGAAACTACACCTACTTCCTTAGCAGTAACATCATCAGTGGGCTGTATACACAAGAGACGACGTGATCCATCGGAATTACTTGCCAGGCGCCAAAGAGTATATGGGCGCTGCTCGTCCTCATGCTCATGATCATCACCATCGTCATCTCCCCCTTGGTTATAAAAATCTTCAAGTATAGGTGGTGGAATGTTCACAGGACCTTGGAAACACAAGAAGAAGGTTAATTAGTAAAGGGAAACTTGCTAACCCGCATGCATGTGGATGAAACAATTATAATTACGGTGGAAGATAAATGTACCGAAACAACAAGGATGCCATGCAAAAACAGTGCCACGTGTGGTGGTAGCAAACACAAGGCCCTCGTACTGAATTGCATCACAGTACTCATCCGTGTACAGAAACTGATTTTTGAGCAATATCCATCCAGTCAAGCCACCAAGGACAGCAACAGGCTTATTGAAGATAGCAACAACTTCATAGTTGTTGTAATTCCAAGAGTAGTTGGGAACTCGAGAAATTGCTATCTTCCGTAGAAGACAGTCACCATGATTGTATTTGAACGTGCGTACAATACCGATGTGCTCAACCTCTAGGCAGTCTGCTGAGATTTTTGGAAGTGGAACCTGGTCACAAGTGTACACATTCACAAGTTCCCACTCGCAGTTGGACCCAATGTAAACAACCCAATCTCCATTTGCGCCTGCCCAAGCCTTGCCCTCAAGCGATGGCATCTTAACATCATACTTATCATTATCAAGCGGCATCAACTTGCACAAGGCAAGGCCTCCGTCGTGATGGCGCCAGTCATCAGGGTCACGGCGAAGAAGATAGGGGAGATCAAACTGCTCCTTGACTCTTGGGTTCCTTGTAATGATGTTATTAGTTGAGTCGAGAATGGGCTTGAATGAACCTGACATGCTAGCCGAGGTGATGACGTCGCACCGTTCAATGAGTTCCTCCACCATGTCATCTTTCAGATTGGGGCAATAATAACAGGGTCATTTCCGTCCTGTTCCCTCCATGGAGAAGACGATCAAACAATGGCAGAAGAAAGGGTGAAGGGCTGAAGGAAAATGGAGGAGGGAGAGGAAGAGGGTGCGACAGCAGTTCCAAATCAAGAGGGAAAGGCGAAGAGTCGGTGGACGGTTGCCAGTTTGCCACGGTTCATGAAGGGGCGCCCTGGCCTACACACCGGTTCAGAAATACTCCTACTACTCGCCGTCGTCTCACTGATATGTTGGAACGGGACCACATGTCAACGAAACATGGTGAGTAATTTCTCATGCAAAATGCGATCTGGCTGCGTTGGCCCGAGGTGCCGCATTAGTTATCGACCTTTATTTTTTTAATGGCATGCCATTCAGTTTTGAAGCACGACTAACTGGTACTGTATGCAGAGAAAATATAAACTACTCTACCACTACTCCACCTCCAGTACTAGTAGTATAAAAAAGATATATAGGCTAGAGCTTCAGCGCTTTCTTGCCAAGGGCTGCCCACTTGCTTCTCACACTACTACCCTCTCTCCAGATCTAAAAAAGACGGCCCCTCTCTCCCTCCTCACCGGTGGTCACAGATCCGCCGGGGAAGAAAAGGACGTGCAGCATTGACGCACTCGTCGTCGGCAAGCGAGGTCACGCACTGACAACAAGGCCGTCCTCTTAGATCTAGCGCCCCCGCGGGATGGCCTCCATCCCCAGGCTCGCTGTCGTAGTGTGTGCGGAGGATGACGACCACGATCGAAGCTACTTCCCGCCGACCCTCAGGTATGCTATCTCTTTTTGAACCATACCCTTGTTCTATTTCCCCATCTGGCACGTCGTTGCATGTGGATCTTTTCCACTCCACCATCTTCCCAATTTGCTATCCTCTGCTCTGCTGGCCACGCAGACGAAAACCATAATTTGCACTATTAAAGGAAACCCTACTTCATGCAGACTAATCCATGTCTGGGTTGAATAAGGAAAGGAAGGGAGACTGTACTGTCCAAGAGAGTAGGCATCGAACCCGCATCTAGGTTGAAAAGGGGAAAATCAGTAGCTAAGGAATGAGTCTCGTGTCTCTTGGTTGAAGAAGGGTAGAAAGGCATGACAACGCAATAGAGAATGACCCGGTTTGTTGTCCTCACATAGGAAAAAAGGTGGCTAAAGAGAAGAAAAATGGGACGTAATCCACATATGCTGCCTGGATATTTGTTGCTCTGGGCAACCATACCTCCCTCACCACTCTGCGTCCATAGAGGTACATCATACTTGTGCGCCCACTGTCCGAATGGGCCTCCCATACTCTTATTGCCACTTTTTTTGCTGTTAGTATAACGCCAGCAATCAAGTCAAGCAATGCTACTGCTAAAGTGATGCCACATTTAACTAATGCCACTCTCAGTCTAATGCCACTGATAAATTTAAGCAATGCCATTTAATGTCACTGGATTATTTCAGGGTTAGCTATTGATTATGGATGTATTAAAGATTTTTCAGCTAAGGCATTCTAATGTTGTTGCACAGCTAGTATACCAACGATGAAACTTGTTACTACCTTCAGATTTTTGCACTATTAATGCTTATAGATTACATACCTCACTTTCATGAGATAAGTTAATTTTTTTGTACAGTGTCACCAAAATGCCAAGGTGCTGATGTCATTTTATTTTGGTTAAACTGCACAGACAATTACGAAGACAAGAGGAAAGGTCAAGAGTGGGCACCTCCTCCTCCGGCTGTTCTCTTGATTCTTTCGATCAAGTTTTTATGTTTGATCTATTATCAAGATTGGGATAGCAATTTTTAAGGTCCCCCCGAGTTCGAAATGATATTTACCTTGGAGGTACATGGTTTGCAAATTTTTTATACTGTAATTAGTTAATAATGCTAGTTACCTTCAGACTTCTGTATTTGGTTTAATGCTCATGCACAGCTAGTATACCAATGCTGAAACTTGTTACCTTTACATTTTGTATTGTTAATTCTTATAGAAACCTTCTAGTGCTAGAGTTTATTGAAATCTGTTCAGTAAAACCATTGTACTATACCCTGTAATAAACTAACTACTCTACTGTTGCACTAGCCACTGGATTAGTGTATATTTGTAGTATTCAAATGGTGTTGCATTAGCGTATGGACATAAATAAAGTGTGGCAAGCTTTCCCAGATATGTGCTCAAGAAAACTACTACCTATTTTTCTGAATACTAGACATTTGGGTACTTTAAATTGAACCGCGAAAAAGTCTTATATTAAGGAACAGAGGGTGTAGAGTTCACTCAAATTATCCCGATAAAGCTAGTCACACCTTTGTTAAAATTAATGTTCATTATGTTATCGGATGAGGTCTGTATGTTTGTCTCTAATGCCTGTCGACTACATACCCGACATCATGATGTAATGTTAAGTCATTTCCTTTTGTACAGTGTCACTGGATTGTCAAGGCGGTGATGGCATTTTATTTTAGTATAACTGCACAAAATTTGCTTGAAAGAAGAGGAAAGGTCAGGAATGGCTTAGTTTTTCAGAAAAAACTATGTATGCCTTCCTGACATCAGCCGTTGTTTCTTTATTTATTCCTTCAAACAAGTGGTTAGAAGCAGTCTTGCTACCTTTTCCCATTAAGAAATTGGAATGCTTATATTTGTGAGTCTATGCTTCAACTAGTGCCACTTTTATAGTAATCAAACTTTCAATATCTATGCAAACAGCGATGCTCGATTTTAGTGGAACTGCACAAAAAGTCCAACTGGTTCAACATTAGGAGCATGTTTTTTTCCAAACCTTTATATCCAAGTGGTGGCACTATGAGCTGTTCATTACGAAGGTACATGGTTTGCTACTATCTTGCTACTCTTTTTGTACTGTCATTAGATAGTAATACTAGTGGTTTGCATGTGAATTTATTGGTAGGGTGGACCTACATTGGAGGTGCAGGACATGATTCAATGATTGGATGCTCAATTTCGGTTGTATCGATTTCACCTCTTCCATCACTGCGAACATGGTGTGGTATATGTTTACTAGCTGCTTGATATTTGTGCAGACAGAGATGTCTGCCCGTTGCTATTTGGCAAACAAACAAAGTGTCCACAATTTTGGTTGAACTGCACAAGAGAATAGTATAGTCACTCCATGCAGTGCCGTTTGAAAATAGACACAAAGATTGGATAGTCACTTCATGGACTGCAGAAAAGTAGTATTGTACTATTTACTGGCCAACACTAGGTGCTTCATTGCTTTGGTCTGATTATACAATGGGCATCATTTTCCCTAAGTTAAAGTTTGTATTCCGAAAATAGTCTCGCGGTGTGATCGAGAGAAGACCAAATCATATTGTAGTGGATGTTCCTCCATCATGTGTGGTTCATTCTCATGGTTCCAGCTGTTGGTGAAACCACTTACGTTTGCAAGAGGAATTGTAGACTTCACAAACAAATTTGTCTTTCAGTCTGTACTGAATGTTGGCCAAGAGAAGCATCCATGTTAGTAGGAAGAACTGATGTTTTTTCTAGATCTTTGCTTTTGGAGCTACATATTTGTATATGATCTGTGAATCATTGAGATGCATTAACATGTTGATCTTATGTATGGGAATCGTACTAGTTAGTTTTAGTTGGATGATGGGGGTGTGAGGGGCCCCACACGGGTGAAAATCAGGGGGGCTTGAGAGATTTCATGGAAGGGTTTGTAGCAGTCCCGTAAAAGGCCGTACGTGTAGCATTTTTGCTGATAAATAGCGGATCACGCACGTACTACCTCCTTTCCGGTTTGCAGGGCTCAATTCAAGAAACGACCTACTCGATCCTACACGAATAAATAGCGGATCACACACGTACTAGTACCTCCTTTCCGGTTTGCAGGGCTTAATTCAAACCTCTCACCAACCAAGGTACTCCCTCCGTCCGGGGTTATTAGTGCCCTGAGCAAAGCAGCAAGACCAAGGCATGGCAATAATTAACGGCATGCAGAAGTTTAAGCTAATTAATTCCAGCGATTTAAGTGGCTGCATGCGTGCCCTCGGCTGCGACTCGTTGCATGCTACTTCGTGTACTGCCTGCGAGCGATTTTGATTGCCTGCATGCAGCCGGCCATAATTAAGGCAGCTAACTGATGCGAAAAAAGATACGCTTTAATTAATCCGGGCTTTTTAAATTCGTGAAATCATTACTGACAAGGAGGGAGATGATTCGAGTGCACTCGTTTGACCGCCATGCCGGCGTGCGACCCAGACGGGACAGGACGGCACAGTCATATTTTCAGTTTCCCTAGTTTTCCACGGCAAGCTGGCGCGCTAATCCATTATGCATTGAATTCCGATGACCGTCGCACTACCTTCCCCCTATAAGTAATGTTTCCCGGCCTTCTCCGGTGCCACCGTGACCCAACTCGCCATATCCTCATAAGCCCCCACCAGCCCGACGTCGCTCTCCACGTCCGCCATGCCCCCGCCCGTCCGCGGTAGGTGACGCTGGAGGCGGTCACCGCTGGAACTAGTGTTTGTTTTTTCACCGGAAGGCAGACGGAGGGAGGAGGCATTCTATCTGTCTTTAGATGGCAATGCATAGATCGAGGAGTTGTTGGAGCGCGACCGCATGGCGGAGGAGCAGGAGTTGTTGGAGTGCGACCGCCTGGCGGAGGAGCAGCGTATCTCCGATTTGCACCGCCAACGGGACATGGAGCAGCAGCGCACCGACGCTCTGAGTCGCGAGCAGAGCGCCCGCAACTGGGCCGACTACATGAAGGCCGGCGCCCGGCAAATAGACCTGGAGGCTGTCGGGCACGCACGCGTTCGCGACGCTGATTTTTACTACCAGCTCATCAAGTGGGTTTCTCGCTTGGAAGCCGAAGCTTCGGTGGACCACGCCGGCATGGAAAGGGCCAACGCGCGTGAGCAACGCACCCTATCGCACCTCTGGCAAGTCCAAGGCGAGGTGCAGGACGCCGGGCCTGTGTTTAGCGTGTACCACACATGGCGGCCGGCATCGTCTAGTTAGCTAAGAGTAAGTTAGTACTTGTCTAGTGGGAGTAGATAGTTAACTTGGCTATGATGGTTGTCAACGTGGAAGTTCAGTACTCTATATGTGGATCAGACCTCTTACTTTGCTCTAAATGTTGAACTTTTCGTTTGAACGTATGGAATGGGCTGTTATTTTTTTAAATGGGTTGTATTTGTCCTCCATGGGTTTAGAGGCTGACTTGTGGGCCTAGCAAGTTGATGCGTACACAATCAGGAGATGATTGTACGTGGACAGGATGACAGCATGGACCCGCCAAGGTCATGGAAGTACGCAAGCAAGTGCCTCCTTATTTCAAGCCAATAAAAAATGGCTCCTCCTAGTGGATTTCTAACATCTGGGTCCCATGCGATTGTCAACAAGTCAATAAACAAGAGAATTGCACAACGAGCGGCTGACACCAGGGACCCAGCAGCTCGCCCAGTTATTTTTGTTTTGGGTTAATTTGATAAATGCCTCCGAGAAATGCCACTGCAATTTCCAAACTTTGAAAATGCCATTTCATGCCATTTCTAGTGGCATTTTTTGAAGTCTGGAGTGGCGTTTTTCAAAGTTTGCAAACTGCTGTGGCGTTTTTCAAAGTTTGCAAAAATTGCAGTGGCATTTTTCAAAGTTTGGAAATTGCAGTGGCATTTTTCAAAGTTTGGAAATTGCAGTGGCATTTTTATGAATCGCCATAATTGGAGTGGCATTTATCTAATTTGTTTTTGAGACGGAAGCAGGGTGTCAACTGGGCTGTGCGGGACACTCTGGCCTGTCTAGACAGCGTTTTCTTTTATGTTTACCACAGACCAGCCCAGTAGTTTTTTTTCTTTCTGAAAATGGCTAGCCCAGTTTTTTTGTGATTTGTCAAGTAAGTCGCTTTAACAGGCCTGTTGGGCTGCAAATCTTTCAAGACGAGGAGAGCTTCATTCGGCTGGCCGAGAAAATGGCCTATCAGTAATGAGAAATGGGCTGTACATTTTTAAAACACATCAAACCGGCAATTAGTTTCAAATATCTTTTTTTCATTTCGAGATTTTAAATTGCATTGATTTTTATGCGTGGACAATTTATTGGATTTTATATTGATATACATTTATTTTTAAAATCAGTCTGAATGTGACTCGAAATTTCGGGATTAAAAACAGTTCAGACCGCACCGACATATGCAAAATTTTGTATATTTTTTAACCGTGGCCACAATATGGGCTGTAATGCGAACAAAAAGAATATGGGCTCCAAAAAAACCCGTAAGAATTAGCAAATGGGCTGTAAACTATTTGAAATAATTGAAGATGGGATGTATCCTGTTTTCCACAGATTTGAGGCTTCCCACATATGGCATGTATACTGTTGGATGTCCATCCAACGGCCGTTGTGCTTCTTCAATCTCTGCTCTTCCTGCTCCAGCCGCTCAAAGAAGCACCGACGGGACTACCTGCTCCCTCCTCCCCGTGGCCGGCTGTGCTGCCGCGCAGGCCTCACCGCCCCACCGTACTCCCATGGCTAGCCTAGACATCCCTCTGCTCACCCACAGTCCCACACCTGCTGTTATTCTCCGGCGACGGCAGACGAACCAGTAAACCCTCGTACAGTCGTACTCCCCTCCGCGTGGGAAACAACTGCCGAGTCTTCCCTGCCTCTGTGTCGTTCCCTTCCTAGGCCTCGCCATCGTCCACCGCCCTGGTGCTCTCGGTGTGGCGTGGTCAATGTCGCCAACGACCGACATGCATCTGAAGTGGACTGTACGTGGAGAAGCTGATAGCTGGGTCCACGGCCGCACGCAAGGAAATGCCTCCTTATTACGCGCAAAATAATGATTCCTCCACCTGACATCTGGGACCCACCGAAAGGGCCTCTGTATTTCGCGAAAAAAATGTTACCTCCGCTGACAGCTTGGACCCACCAGCTATATCGTCGCACGCAAGGAAGTGCCTCCTTATTACGCCCCAAAAAAAAAGAATACTCCCCCTGCTTGCTGGGACCCAGTATAGTGGGCCTACTAAGTTGACGGGGATGAAGGGCTTTGTCAACTTAGTCAATATGCACGATTCTAGCTCGACTGACCGTACGATGTCCATCCAACGGCCGTAGTGCTTCTTCAACCTCTGGTCTTCTTGCTCCAGCCTCCCAAAGTAGCGCCGGTCGTGCCACCTGCTCCTGCCTCCCGTGGCAGGCTATGTTGCCGCGGAGGCCTCTCCGCCCCCATACTACTCCCACCACTGGCCAGGCCATCCCTCCACTCCACTCACCCACACCCCCTGTTATTCTGAGGCGATGGCAGTGCAGCCGAACCAGTGAACCCTCGTACTCCTCTCCGCGTGGGCATCCACTACCGCGTCTTCCCCGGCTCCGCGTCGTCCCCTTCCTAGGCCTCGCCGTCATCCACCGCCGTGGTGTTCTCGGCGTGGCATGGTCAATGTGGTCAACGACCGAATTCCATCGGAAGAATACAGTATGTGGAGAGGCTGACAACTGGGTCCACGGCAGCCGCAAGGAAGTGCCTCCTTATTACGTGGAAAATAATTATTCCTTGACCTGACTGCAGGGATGGAGGGCTTTGTCAACTTAGTCAATATAAACGATTCTAGCTCCAGTGACCATACGATATCCATCCAACTGCCGTAGTGCTTCTTCAACCTCTGGTCTTCTTGCTCCAACCGCCCAAAGCAGCGCCGGTCGTGCCGCATGCTCTTGCCTCCCGTGGCCAGATGTGCTGCCGCGGAGGCCTCACCGCCCCCTACTATTACCACCGCTGGCCAGGCCCTGCGGCGACGGCAGCCTCACACCGCAGCCGAACTAGTGAAACCCTCGTACTCCTCTCTGTGCGGGCTTCCACTGCCGCATCTTCCCTGGCTCCCCGTCGTCCCCTTCCTAGGCCTCGCCGTCGTCCACCGCCCTGGTGCTCTCGGCGCAGCGTGGTCAACATGGTCAAGGAACGACTTCCATCGGACGTGGACTGTATGTGGAGAGGCTGACAGCTGGGTCCACGGCCGCAGTAAGGAAGTGCCTCCTTATTACGCAGAAAATAATTATTCCTCCATAGGACAGCAGGGACCCACCAGACGGGCCACCGTATTTCGCAAAAAAAAACATTTCCCCCTTACTTCTGGGACCAACTAGCTACACCTTCGCACGCAAGGAAGTGCGTTGTGGAAAAAAAAACTATTCGCCCCCCTGACTGCTGGGACCCACTAGCTACATCTCCGCACGCAAGGAAGTGCGTCCGGGCAAAAAAACGATTTGCCCCCCTGACTGCTGGGACCCACCAGCAACATCTTTGCATGCAAGGAAGTGTGTCCGGGCAAAAAAACAAAACAATTCGCCTCCCTGGCTGCTGGGACCCACCAGCTACATCTTCGTAGGCAAGGAAGTGCCTGACAGTCGGGACCCACCTGGTCGAAGCGTATGTAGCGTTGTCATTCTGGTCGCGAACGTGTACGTACATACTGGTCGATGTAGAGGCGCGCACGTGTCGTAGTAGAGGTGCGCACGTGTCGTAGTAGAGGCGCGCATGTAGCATGTACACGTACGTACAGTGGCAAGGGTGCAAGAAAGAAAATACGGCCACGTACGTACATACGGGCAGGGTCTTGAACGCCTACTCGCGCATACGTACACGGCTGGGTCGGAACGGAGAAACAGCGTCGTTGTCGTGTTCATCGGGAGCCAACCGGCTGGGTCAAAACGGAATGCGTGGTCGTGTTCATCGGGAGGGCTTGGATAGAACAGGCGATGGAAACGAGGCCTAGCGTACTGCACAACAGAGAAAATGGACCTCCTACATTCAGAACGGGGTCCTATTGATCGGGAGGGGTGTGGCGTACCGCAAAACGGAGGAAATGGACCTCCTACGGTTGAAACGGGGGTCCTGTTGATCGGGAGGGGTGTGGCGTACCGCAAAACGGACGAAACAGACCTCCTACGGTCGAAACAGGGGTCCTGTTGATCGGGAGGGGTGTGGCATACCGCAAAACGGAGGAAACGGACCTCCTACAGTCGAAACGGGGGTCCTGTTCATCGGGAAGGGTGTGGCGTACCGCAAAACGAGACTCCACGGGATACTATTCATCTCCACCGTCGACCTCCTCCAGCCTCCACGGGCTACCGTCGACCTCCTCTAGCCTCCACGGGCTCCTGTTCATCCAGCCTCCACTGCGCACTACTCCACCGGCTACTGTTCAACCACCCCTCCACGGGCACCCCTCCACTGTCTACTGTTCATCCAGCCCTCCACACCACGGGGTCCTATTCATCCATAGGCAACGCCACCGCTCATTGTTCATCCAAACCACTGCAACGCTCACTGTTCATCCAATCGATCGACTTCAGTTAGCAGCAGTAGCGAAGGAATCGCTCGATCGAGTTCAGTTAACAGCCACCGATCGATCGCTCGGGTTCAGTAATGCGTAGCCTGCTGTGCAATCGCTCGGGTTCAGTTAGAGCCCAACGCCTCGCTCGGGTTCAGTTAGAGCCAACACCTCGCACACACGCGCGTACATGTATGAGAGAAACGCACATCGCTCGGCCCCCGACCTCCCACCGTAACCGGCAACTCCCCGAAATTTTCTCCACCTCGCTTCTACCACTGTTTTTTATGTCATGGACGGCCCAAAGAATGTCATGTAGCTGCGTCTCCAGCCCGCCCAGGACGAAAAGCCCATTTTCTGTCATGATTTTTTGTCATAGAAGTCGGAGCCCACCACATCTATGATGATACCGGGTTTTGTCACAATTATCGTCATAGAAGTGTCATATGTATGACAGAAAAAAATTTCGTTCGGCCCAGAATGTCACAGATATGTCTTTTTTGTAGTGTCTGGTTTGCTTTTGGTCCAAGAAAGATCATCGGAAAGGTTTCATTCCGTTTGGACTCTGTTTGGTATTCCTTTTCTACAAAACTCTAAAATACGCAAAAAAACAAAAACTCACACTGGGCCTTGGTTAATAGGTTAGTCCCAAAAATAATATAAAAGAGCATATTAAAGCTCATTAAACTTCCAAAACAGATAATATAAGAGCATGGAACAATCAAAAATTATAGATACATTGGAGACGTATCAACGCTTGGGAGCTAACGAAGAAGCTAAGGGAGTAGCGACCGGAACTACTGACTCTGCAACTCCGGATGGATGAGGCAGAGGGGTTGGAGAGGCTGGCGGATATAAGGTGGGGAAGCACCAAGCAATCTCTTGGCTCGAATGGCATCTCGGACTAATTCGGAAATACGAAGACACTTGGCCGTCATGTAACGAGACATGGCAAAGATAACCAGGTCATCTTGAAGATTGACAGACGGGAACTTGATCCTCTTAGGATTCTCGATGATGGTGGGGTAGAATTGATAGGCATGGTTTTCTTGCACCATGCTCTCTTGATGACGTAGACCGCTGATTGCTGACATTGCGGCAAGCTGAACGGCACACTCAAGAGTATTGCCCCACCGTTTGAACTGTACGTGAGGTTACCAATAGGAATTGAGGATGACAGATGGATATGGGCAACATACTCCAAGATTCTTCCTCCGGCAAAAAACTTGAATACTTGATAATGGGGTGGATCTCTACGTGGATAAATGCTACGCCACATATCGCCAAGGAGGGTGCCAAAGCTGAGAGGTGCAGGAGTGGGACTGAACAGAATAGGAACAACACCGGGAGCTCTAGGAAGGGCACCGAACTCATGGAAGCTGACCGCCATCTACGCACGAAACAGGGGTTAGGGTAACCGAATAAGACTATAAGCAGCAAACAAATGCAACAACCAAATGCAGCAAGAAAGTGCAACAACCAGACCCTATACTACCGTTTTCTAGCGTTCCAGTGGACTAGGACGTTCTACAGCAAGACCTTCTTTGGTACAAAGCATTGTGGCACCACGTCTCAGAGAAACCGGAATGCCCCGTATTCCAGCCTAGAGATCGAGATGAAGTTTTCTGGAATACGGCACTGCTTAGCATAGAACAAACCAGCTTTCTATTACGACCTGAATATGAATACAAGATCTCTGACATTAAAATGAATAACATCGGCACGGCGACACTATGCCAACCACAGTTTCTCTATGCAAGCAGCATAACAACTCGAGGCAGCGGAACAATTATCGGCAGCGGAAAAACTATTGGCGGCGAAACAACGAACGACGATGATGGACTCCAATCCGCAAGGACTCTGGCTGGAAAGTTTATCCTAGCTCGCGAACACAGGAACCACACCAAACAAGCAAGAAATCTAGGCACGACCTACAAACTGGCATGACACGCCAGGTCAGTACATTGAATGCACTTGCAAGCTCACAATATCCAAAAGCAGTCAAGACAAACAACAACATGGCATTAGCAGGTTAAATCAATCATGAACAACATGGCATGCACAACTGAACATGATACAACTTTAGCATGGCATGAGCATAAGAACATGATAAAACTACATGCAACAGGTTAACAATATCATGCACAACTTACTCTGCTCGGGTTACCTCGTAACCAACACATGCATCAACTTACCAACATCACTATCCTTGATAATCGTGATAATCTCCTGATCCCATAAAGATCAATCAACTTCAGTATCCATGATACGTCTGTGATCCTTTCCCGATCACAACCAACATCTTTCTCATCATCAAATCGGGGTTGTTATTAATCAAGTTGTTATTATTGTTGTTTGCTCATAGTGTGACCGACTCTGAACTGGGCCCATATCCGCGAGCGCAGCTATTGATAGATTTAACACACACTTTGCAGAGGTTAGCACACTATACCCACACCACGGAACCCATGGCCTTGCATGCCCATACGTGTGGACCAATGGCGTTCCGTCCAAACCGACCTACTGCCATGACACTCTCTCGGCCACTCTGACCAACTCCCCTTTGGGCTTAGTCATCGGTGGCCCCATGCCTACCAAAGGCATCAACGGCCACCGTCCTGGCAAATAAATGGCCCCAAACAGGGACATGGATCCATACAACAACAACAGGCACACAAGGCTTATGCCGTCCTACCCGTCCAAGGTAGCGCCTGCGCATAACCTTCCCTCGTTGGAGGCACCGGCTAAAGGCATGACAACAGACCCATTTAGGTTCTTTCTAGAAGGCAAATGTGGTTGCATAGGTCAGCTCGATATGGTGGCACCATGACTCAGCCAACAGTTGTTCAAGTTCATCATTATCTGGTTAAACTTGAATGCAATAAGCTGAGTCATATTAAAATAACATGATGCAACTACAATGCATGAGCATGATACCAACATGAGCATGAATGTGCAACCATAACAAATCATCGAGCATAACCACAATGAATCATATATCCGAATGAGCATGGCATGCGGACGAGCATGAATAACACAAGCATAACTCTATCATAATCATAGCATGACCACTAGCATCATGAATAAATACCATGCAAGAACATAGCAATAACACTACCAAGTAAGCATGTAACCAACTAGATGCAACGGAACAAGCATAGCAACGGTACTGCATAGCAGACTAAGCATGCATCAGAAGAACATCACTACTACCAGCATGTGTTAATACGAACAAGCATGACATGTGAAAATGATACTAGCAAGTAGCACAAGATATCATGATGCATCATAACATAGCCTGAAGGTGAACAAGAATCCACGAGCATAACCAAAACAACGATAGTAGTAGCAAACAAGCAGGCAGATAACGACAAATTCCTATTAAATATTCAAGTAGAAACCATGGCTATTGCATGGTTATCATACAAATGGTTGTTGTGTCTTGCTTGGGGGTGACGGAGACTCCGCGAAGAAGTGCGGTGAAGCCGCAGAAATGAAACACCAGACGGTTCTCTCTCGGAGGGGCTGATTAGAGGCAAGGGCAAAATGGCCGTTTTCACTATGGGACCACCTAGTCAAAATGCTACCAACAAAAAGAGCTTGACGAGACGAAGAAGTGAGCGTTGGTTTCACCTCGATCGGTTCTACGGTTGAAAAGTTATGAAGGGTGGAAGGAGAAGGACCAATCTGTGAATATTTCTTCAGCAAACAGGTCCCTGGATTAGAAAACAGAAAGCGCCTTCTGATGAATACGTTTTCTGAATAGGAAAATGTATTTTTAGCTGCAGTTAAAGGAAATACGCTTTCCAGAAGGGAAAGCGCATTTATGACAAAAGAAGGAAGGAATACGCTTTCTTTAAAACAAAAACGTATTTTTACAAATACGCTTGCACTTAACAGAGTTGGGCCCGGGGATATCTCACTTATGCATGGGGCCAAGAGGGGAGGCGGGGCCCGCCTGGCTAGCTGGATGGGCATCGTCATCCTCCTCCCATCGTTCCTATTCGTTCCCGAGCGGAACAGAATAGAGCAGAGGAGGGGCGCGGAGAAGGGTGGCCGGCCCAGGCCAGCTCCGGCCAGGGCGCAAGCACCGACGGGCTCGCAGCGGAGCGGAACGTCCGTTCTCGGGGAGCAAGGGCACCGGGGCGGCCAGGAACGACGGTGATGACCGAAGACAGACAGCGACAGGAGTGGACGGGCGGCGGCCGTTGACGATGATGTGGGACGACTTCGGCAAGGCTGATGGTGTGGGGCGGACCTCCAGGAGGTGTGGTCAAAAGGGCGCGAGGAAGCTCGAGGAGGCTAGATGAAGAAACGGCCAAGAGATGGAGGCGACGGACGGACTCGGGGATCGCGGGGAGGAGAGGAACGCGATGGACAACCCTGGAGGAGGAGATGGAGGCTAGGCTCGCCGGAACCGAGGAGGAACCGAGGCGGCCATGGCGATCTCCGGCGAAAAGAAGAGGGGGCCAAGGACTCCGGTGAGCAAATGACGCAAGGGAGGGGCCTGGGAGCTGCGGGAGGACTCGGGGGTCTCTTATATAGGCGCGAGGGAGGCTTCTCGAGCTCACGAGCGAGCTCCAACTAGCCAAAAAGGGAGGACAGAGGCGGTTTGCGGCACGGGCATGGCGATTGCGACCAAACGCCGGCGAGATAAGGCGGCGTAGAGGCACTAGAAGCTGCAGATGATCACGAGGTAGCTCCTAGACAAAGTGGGACGTCTAGACGCGGAGGGAAACGATGGGAACATGGTCGACAATGTGCCAAAGCACGGGTTTAGGCTGATGCACCCCATGGCCACCGCGTGAGTTGGCATACGCGGCGCATTCTGGCCGAACCAACCATGTCGAGTAGAATGACCATGATACCCTGTGTCTAAACGAAGCAATAAGTCGGTTTAGGGGAAAAGAAGAAAAAAGCAGGAGGGACCAAAACATTATGGCAGCAACCTGCTTGTGCTGCACAGAGGGGACACAAACTTGGCAACAAAGGAACTGATTTTTCTGGTGACGATCACACACTAAGGTGATGCTGATCACCAAAAATCAGCTTAAGAGGAGGAGTTTAGAGGGTGGTCGTTATAGAAAGTGCCATACTGGCCAGAAATGGAGATTTTGAAATTGCACTCACATAAGTACATGAAATGAGATGACAATGCTCATGGCCCAATGATTTAGGAATATGAGGATGCCCAAAAAGTTTCATGGCATTTGGATGAGTCAAAGTGGCACTTGCTTCACAAAGCATCTCTCTAGACAAAATTTTGGGAAAATTGCACTAGGAAAATAGAGTAATGGATTGCGCCAAAACTTGGTGGAGGGAGTTGATTTGGATAGTAGAATGCACTAGAAAATTTTCAGCTTAAATGAAGCAATGCAAAATATAGTTGCTTCACAAACTAGAAAATCTGACTAGAAACAAAGATTTGGAGCTGGGCTCACATAAATGAGTTACATGAGCTCAAATTTGGTGGAGAGTCATGATTTTATCATATGGAGGACCTTGAAATATTTCAACTCATTTGGATATGCCTAGCTAGTAGTTCCTTCACAATGTCTTCCCTTGGACAGGAAATTTAAAAAATTGCTCAGGAAAATTTACTAAACAAGTTGAGTTGAACTTTGGCATGGGGCAATTATATGGATACGAAACGATGTCCAAGAAGTTTGGGGTCAATTGGGCAAAGGTAAATAGCACTTGCTTTGCAAATGCTATTTAGGGCATTGATTTTGAACATGCCAATGAAATATTTTGCCACATTTGAGCAAGATAGGACCCAAACAATTTATTAGAATTATTTGGGAAATTTTGGGAGTGACAAAAATATAGGTTGCTTCACAACCTAGGGTTTAAAGGTTATTCCTTTAACGAAAAAGGAATACTCACAATAAAAGAATATTGGGATTTAGGCTAGGATGAAAATTACATGAGCTAGGGATGGTTTTGGGGATGACAAGCCACTATAAAACCTAGGAAGACATGATCTTCCCAAATTTTAGAACCACATAGCCACAAAAAAGCAATTTAAATCAATAAATCCAAGAAAATCAAAGGAAAAAGAAAAGGGCAAAAATTCAGGGTGTCACAATAAGTTTCTCGTTTATTGAGGCGACAAAGAGCTCATCGTAAATGGTTACGCCGATGCTAGTTTTGACACTAATCTAGATGACTCTAAGTCACAAACCGGATTCGTATTTATATTGAATGGTGGAGCTGTCAGTTGGTGCAGTTCCAAGCAAAGCGTCGTGGCGGTATCTACGTGTGAAGCGGAGTATATAGCTGCTTCAGAGGCAGCAAATGAAGGAGTTTGGGTGAAGGAGTTCATATCCGATCTAGGTGTAATACCTAGTGCATCGGATCTAATGAAAATCTTTTGTGACAATGCTGGAGCAATTGCCTTAGCAAAGGAATCCAGATTTCAAAAAAAGAGCAAACACATCAAGAGACGCTTCAACTCCATCTGTGATCTAGTCAGGGAGACAGACATAAAGATTTGCAAAATACATGCAGATCTGAATGTGGCAGGCCCATTGACTAAGCCTCTTCCACGAGCAAAACATGATCAGCACCAAGACTCCATGGGTGCTAGAATCATTACAATGTAATCTAGATTATTGACTCTAGTGCAAGTGGCATACTGAAGGAAATATGCCCTAGAGACAATAATAAAGTTGTTATTTTATATTTCCTTATTTATAATAAATGTTTATTATTCATGCTAGAATTTTATTAAACGGAAATTTGATACATGTGTGGATATATACACAAAACATCGTGTCCCTAGTAAGCCTCTACTAGACTAGCTCGTTAATAAAAGATGGTTAAGTTTCCTATCCATAGACATGTGTTGCCATTTGATGAACGGGATCACTTCATTAGGAGAATGATGTGATGGACAATACCCATTTGTTAGCTTAGCATTATGATCGTTCACTTTTATTGTTATTGCTTTCTTCATGTCATATACATATTCCTTTGACTATGAGATTATGCAACTCCCAGATACCGGAAGAATACCTTGTGTTCTATCAAAAGTCACAATGTAACTTGCTGATTATAAATATGCTCTACAGGTATCTTCCAAGTTGTTTGTTGGGTTGACATAGATCTAGATTTGGATTTGTCACTCTGAGTATCGGAGAGGTATCTCTGGGCCCTCTCGGTTATACACATCATAAGACGCCTTGCAAGAAAAGTGACTAATGAGTTAGTTGTGAAATAATGTATTACGGAACGAGTACAGAGACTTGCCAGGAATGATATTCAACTAGGTATGAAGATACTGACAATCGAATCTCGGGCAAGTAACATACCGATGACAAAGGGAATAACGTATGTTGCCATTACAGTTCCACCGATAAAAATCTTCGTAGAATATGTAGGAGCCAATATGAGCATCTAGGTTCCGCTATTGGTTATCAACCAGAGAGGTGTCTTGGTCATGTCTACATAGTTCTCGAACCCGTAGGGTCCGCACGCTTATCGTTTGAAGATGATTTTGTATTATATGAGTTATGTGATTTGGTGACAAAAAGTTGTTCGGAGTCCCGGATGAGATCATTTACATGACGAGGAGTCTCAAAATGGTTGAGAGGTAACAATTGATATATAGGACGATGGTATTCGGACACCAGAAGTATTCTGAAGGGTACCGGGTACATATCGGGTCACCAGAAGGGGTTTCGGGCTCCCCTCGGCAAAGATATGGCCCTAATGGGCCAAGAGGGGAAACAAAACGGCCAGCAGGGGCTGTTGTGCCCCCCATGTGAGCCGCACCTGAGGGGAAGGAAAGAGGGGAAGAGAGAAAGTAAGGGGATGGATTCGGTCTCCCCCTTCCTTCCCTCCTCCCTCCTCCTTCCTTCCCTGTCCGGTGAATAAGGAATGGGTGAGGCCGAATTGGGGGAGACTCCCAAGTAGGATTCCTAGTACTTTGGGTGCCCCCTGCTCCTCCCCTCCATCTCCCACCTATATATACATGGGGAGGGGGGCCTAGAACACAGGAACAATCGTTAGCCATGTGCGGCGCCTCCCTCCACAGATTACACCCTCGGTCATATTCTCATAGGGCTTAGGCGAAGCCCTGCACGGATCACTTCATCATCACCATCACCACGCTGTCTAGCTGACGGAGCTCATCTACACCCTGGACACTTTGCTAGATCAAGAGTTCGAGGGATGTCGTCGAGCTGAACATGTGCAGAACTCAGAGGTGACGTACATTCGGGGCTTGATCGGTCGGAATGAGAAGAAGTTCGACTACATCAACCGCGTTGTCAAACGCTTCCGGTCTCGGTCTATGAGGGTACATAGACACACTCTCCCCCTCTCGTTTCTATGCATCTCCTAGATAGATCTTGCGTGAGCGTAGGATTTTTTTTGAAATTGCATGTTGTGTTCCCCAACAGTGGTATCCAAGCTAGGTCTATGCGTACATGATATGCACGATTAGAACACAAAGAGTTGTGGGCAGTGATTGTCATACTACTTACCACCAATGTCTTATTTTGATTTGAGGGTATTGTTGGATGAAGCAGCCCAGACCAACCTTACATGAGCATGTTCACGAGACTAGTTCCACTGACAGACATGCAAATAGTTTTGCATGAAGGTGGGTTCACGAGACTAGTTCCACTGACAGACATGCAAATAGTTTTGCATGAAGGTGGTTGGCGGGTGTTTGTTTCTGCAATGTTAGTTGGATCAAATTTGACTGTGCCCGGTCCTTGTTGAAGGTTAAAACAGCAAACTTGATAAATCACTATTGTGGTTTTGTGTCGTAGGTAAGAACGGTTATTGCTAGAAGCCTGTAGCAGCCACGTACAACTTGCAACAACAAAGTAGAGGACGTCTAACTTGTTTTTGCAGGGCATGTTCTGATGTGATATGGTTAAGACATGATGTGATATACGTTATTGTATGAGATGATCATGTTTTGTAAAAGTTATCGGCAACTGGCAGGAGCCTTATGGTTGTCGCTTTATTGTATGAAATGCAAATGCCATGTAATTGCTTTACTTTATCACTATGCATTAGCGATAGTTGTAGAAGCAATAGTTGATGAGACGACCATGATGCAACGATGGAGATCAAGGTGTCGAGCCGATGACGATGGAGATCATGACGGGGCTTTGCAGATGGAGATCAAAAGCACAGGATGATGATGGCCATATCATGTCACATATTTCAATTGCATGTGATGTTTATCTTTTATGCATCTTATTTTGCTTAGTACAGCAGTAGCATTATAAGATGATCCTAACTAAAATTTGAAGGTATAAGTGTTCTCCCTGAGCATGCACCATTGCGACAGTTCTTCGTGTTGAGACACCACATGATGATTGGGTGTGATAGGCCCTACGTTCACATACAACGGGTGCAAGACAGTTTTGCACATGTCAAATACTCAGGTTAAACCTAACGAGCCTAGCATGTATAGACATGGCCTCGGAACACTGGAGACCGAAAGGTCGAACGTGAATCATATAGTAGATATGATCAACATAGAGATGTTCACCATTGATGACTACTCCATCTCACGTCATGATTGGACTTGGTTTAGTTGATTTGGAACATGTATCATTTAGATGACTTGAGAGGTATCTATCTAAGTGGTAGTTCTTAAGTAATATGATTCACTAAACTTAATTCATCATTAACTTAGTCCTTATAGTTTTTGCATATCTATGTTGTAGATCAATGGCCCGTGCTACCGTTCCCTTGAATTTTATTGTGTTCCTTGAGAAAGCTAAGTTGAAAGATAATGGTAGAAACTACACGGACTGGGTCCGTAACTTGAGGATTATCCTCATTTCTGCACAGAAGAATTATGTCCTTAATGCACCGCTAGGTGTACCACCCCCTCCAGCAACTGCAGACGTTGTGAATGCTTGGCAGTCGCGTGTTGATGACTACTCGATAGTTCAGTGTGCCATGCTTTACGGCTTAGAATCGAGAGTTTAAAGACATTTTGAACGTCATGGAGCATATGAGATGATCCAAAAGTTGAAGTTAATATTTCAAGCAGATGCCCGAGTTGAGAGATATGAAGTCTCCAACAAGTTCTATAGCTGCAAGATGGAGGAGAGCAGTTCTGTCAGTGCACATATACTCACAATGTATGGATATCATAATCACTTGACTCAGCTGGGCATTAATCTACCAGATGATAGTGTTATTGACAGTTATCCAATCACTGCCAACAAGCTAGAAAGGCATCGTGATGAACTATAATATGCAATGGATGGAGAAGAATATTCCCGAGCTGTTCGCAATGCTCAAAGCTCTGGAGGTAGAAATCAAGAAGGAGCATCAAGTGTTGATGGTTAACAAGACCACTAGTTTCAACAAAAAGGGCAAGGGAAAGAAAAGGAACTTCAAGAAGAATGGCTAGCAAGTTGCCACTTCCGGGAAGAAACCCAAAGTTGGACGTAAGCCTGAAACTGAGTGATTCTACTTCAAAGGGACTGGTCACCGGAAGCGGAACTACCCCAAGTATTCGACGGATAAGAAGGATGGCAAAGTGAACAAAGGTATATTTGATATACATGTTATTGATGTGTACCTTAGTAATGCTCGTAGTAGTGCATGGGTATTTGATACTAGTTCAGTTGCTCATATTTGTAACTCGAAACAGGGACTGCAGATTAAGAGAAGATTGGATAAGGACGAGGTGACGATGTGTGTCGGGAATGGTTCCAAGGTCGATGTGATCGCCGTCGGCACGCTACCTCTACATCTACCTTCGAGATTAGTTTCAGACCTGAATAATTGTTATTTGGTGCCAGCATTGAGCATGAACATTATATTTGGATCTTGTTTGGTGTGAGACGGTCATTCATCTAAATCAGAGAATAATGGTTGTTCTATTTATATGAGTAATATCTTTTCTGGCCATCCGCCCTTGAAGAGTGATTTGTTTCTATTGAATCTCGATTGTGGTGATACACATATTCATAATATCGATGACAGAAGATGCAAAGTTGATAATGATATTGCAACATATTTGAGGCACTGCCATTTAGGTCATATTGGTTTGAAGCACATGAAGGAACTCCATGCCGATGGACTTTTGGAGTCACTTGATTATGAAACATTTGATACTTGCGAACTATGCCTCATGGGAAGATGACTAAAACTCCGTTCTCCGGAACAATGGAGCGAGCCAATGACTTATTGGAAATATTACATACCGATGTATGCGGTCCAAGAAGTGTTGAGGCTTGTGGCGGGTATCGTTATTTTCTGACCTTCACAGACGATTTGAGTAGATATGGGTATATCTACTTAATGAATCACAAGTCTGAAATATTTGAAAGTTCAAAGAATTTCAGAGTGAAGTGGAGATTCATCATAACAAGATAATAAACTTTCTACGATCTGATCACGGAGGCAAACATTTGATTTAAGAGTTTGGCCTTCAGCCTTCATTTAAAAACAATGCGGAATAGTTTCACGACTCAGGCCACCTGGAACACCACAGCGTAATGGTGTGTCTGAATGTTCTAACCATACTTTATTAGATACGGTGTGATCTATGATGTCTCTTACCGATTTACCACTATCGTTTTGGGGTTATGCATCAGAGACAGCTGCATTAAAGTTAAATAGGGTATTGTCTAAATCCATTGAGATGACACCGTATGAATTGTGATTTGGCAATAAACCTAAGATGTCGTTTCTTAAAGTTTGGGTTGCGACACTTATGTCAAAAGGCTTCAGCCTGATAAGCTCGAACCCAAATCAGAGAAGTGCGTCTTCATAGGATACCCTAAGGAAACAATTGGGTATACCTTCTACCACAGATCCAAAGGAAAGATCGTTGTTGCCAAGAAAGGAACCTTTCTAGAGAAGGAGTTTCTCTCAAAATAAGTGAGTGGGAGAAAAGTAGAACTTGATGAGGTAATTGTACCCTCTCTCAATTTGGAAAGTAGCTCATCTGAGAAATCCGTTCCCATGATGCCTACACCAACTAGGGAGGAAGCTAATGATGATGATCATGAAACTTCAGATCAAGTTACTACCAAACCTCGTAGGTCAACCACAACACGATCAACACCAGAGTGGTATGGTAATCCTATTCTGGAAGTCATGTTACTAGATCATGGTGAACCTACAAACTATGAAGAAGCTATGATGAGCCCAGATTCCAATAAAGGGCTTGAGGCCATGAAATCTGAGATAGGATCCATGTATGAGAACAAGGTGTGGACTTTGGTGGATTTGCCCGATGATCGGTGACCCATATAGAATAAATGGATCTTCAAGAAGAAGACTGGTGATGATGGTAATGTTACTTTCTAAAAATCCTGACTTGTCGCAAAAGGGTTTTCGACAAGTTCAAGGAGTTGACTACGATGAGACTTTCTCACCCATAGCGATGCTTAAGTCTGTCCGAATCATGTTAGCAGTTGCCGCATTTTATGATTATGAAATCTGGCAAATGGACGTCCAAACTGCATTCCTTATTGGATTTCTAAAAGAAGAGTTGTATATGATGCAACCAGAAGGTTTTGTCGATCCTAAAGGTTCTAACAAAGTGTGCAAGCTCTAGCAATCCATCTATGGACTGGTGCAAGCATCTCGGAGTTGGAATATTCGCTTTGATGAGGTGATCAAAGCATATGGTTTTATATAGACTTTCGGAGAAGCCTGTATTAACAAGAAAATGAGTGGGAGCTCTTTAGCATTTATAATATTATATGTGGATGACATATTGTTGATTGGAAATTGTCGCGAGAAACCACGGCCACCTATGGGACCAAACCACCCCTTGCTCATTCAGTAGGGGGGGTGTCGTGTTGCACAAAGAGCAGAAGAGCATGGGGCATTGCGGTAAGCAAGACACAAGCAATTTTACCCAGGTCCGGGCCGCCATGAGGCGTAAAACCCTACTCCTGCTTTGGTGGATTGATGGTGGGAGAGTGGTGGTAGAACCTAGTACACTTGCCAAGCAGGGGCGGCTGTGGCCTATGCTACGTACGGGCGTCTAGCCTCGCGAGGGCCTAATCAACTTTCCAACCCTCTAACCCCTTCTACCATTGCCATGGGCCTCCTTTTATAGGTTAAGTGGTCACCACAGGGGCAAATTAGTCATTGACACTGATAAGATAGCAAATAGTGCTATCATACCTAACTCTGCAGGCTGACAGGCGCACGAAATGCACTGCTCAACGTCCCATAGTTGCCTACCCAGCAAGCCTTGTTGGGCTTAATTTGTCAGCCCCATGCCTGCTCGTTTGACACGTCATAGGACGGGTCCCGTCCATTGGTTTTCTGGTAGAAATGGGCTGCCATGTGGAGAATGGCTGCCACTTAATCACTTTGCGGCTTGACACCGCACTTATCCATGATATGGGTCATGGGGGGCAGTTGATGACGTGTTCCTTGCCCCTGCGAGTCCCGGGAGGCCATGCCGAGATGCTTCGGTTTCTTCCTTCTGGGGGTGGCCCTGCCCTTGTCAAGTCATTTCACCTAGCAAGGGAGGTTCTTCTCCTAGTGGTACTTGGCTTCTCCGGCTTGATCTTGGTCTCCTCGTTCTCCATGCTGGTCCTTTGAAGATTTTGATCTCTTGCACTTTGGTTCCCGGTCTGAGGCCATGATCTTGTTCCCGTGCCTGTACAAAGTCAGGGCAACATACCCAGGGTCTGTTGCACCAACAGAAGCCCCCGAGCCTGCCCTGATCGCGCTGCCAGGCGTCATTGGGGTAGACCCTAATAAGTGCACAGGCAAGGGTGCTGAAGAGGTTAGCCTCTTCGTGCCTTCTTTGCTTCTTCATTAATCTTGGGTCCAGGCCAGTTTTCGGTTTTCCCGCACGGCATGTAAATCCAATTGTGGTGGGGTCGTCCTTGCGATGGCCCATGACTGACTTTAATGCACGGGGTAGAAACGGCCAACTCACTCTTCCGACCACAACCTTATCCCTAGCCATGTATGTTGCATGCATCGCGTGGGGTAGGTAACGGAGGCGCGTGGTGAGGGAGAGTATAATGGCGAAGGCCCGACTTTCTTGAAGTGGTGGAGCAGAGCGGTGGTTGCCCATCGTGGAACCAGCCCCTAGCCCCTCGCTTGCCTATAAAAGGAAGAGTGGGGGAGGAGTGGAGGCATTCATCCGTATTTTCCTCCTTCTCTATCTGTCTTCGTCTTGGATTATGTTGGAAGCGAGAGCCCGGGATTGGCCCCCGGGTCTAAGCTTTGGGTTGATGATGTCGAGCAATGGTGCTGGTGCCCGGGGAGTGAGCATGGTCCAAGTCAAAGATGAAGGGCTCGGGATCGTTGGACATCCCAGTATAGTCACTCTCCTCAGAATCGGGGTCAATGTCGACGAGGAGGGCGCCTTCCTGCTCGCCATGGCGGGACGTGGTGCGCTTCGGGCCCTCTGGTCATCTTGGTCGCTCGCCGTCTTCCCGGAGGGATGCTGGGTTGGAGTCCTAAAGCTCTCCGGGAGTGGTGGTGACGAAGAGAAAATGAGGGAAGGCGGAGGTAGCGGGTGGCGGAGGGTCAGGTCAGAGCACAATGGCGTGGATGCCTTCTCCTCTGACTGGCGACCTGCCGCCTCATCTTCCGTCCTTCCCCTCCCTCCCAGGCACCATCATCACCGGCCTCTTTGGGCCATAGCCGAGGAGGGATGCCTTCTAGGCGCGTTCGCCTTTCCTCCAGTGATCTCCCGATAGAGCCTCTGCGAATGACCCTGCTAAGGCTCGAGTCGGGTCTTCTCACTGGTGATTGCGACCGGGGGTGCCTCGCCCCGCTCCTACGCTTCTCACCCACACCTTCACCAGCCCCGGTCTCATCCGGCTACCTCCGGGCGAGCCGTGATGGGTTCTTGCCCAGGCACTTTTCTCGTCTTTTCCTCCTTCCACTGCAGTTCCTGGGGGGGGGACGAAAAGAGGAGATCACGGGGCACTTATCTTTTTTTGAATCTTAAATTTGTAGGCATCTCCCAAATTTTAATTCAAATAATGTAACCACTCGAGTCCATGTTTGTGTTCTATAAGGCTTGTACTTGTATGAACTACATATTAATGAAAAAGACAAGCCTTGCCAGGAACTTGTTCATGTGTACGTCCATGCAGAGGTTAGGTGCCTCTTTAGCTAAATAAACAAGTTTTTCCCGGCAGGCTATCCTGCCGGCACCCTTTTTCTACTTTGTTGCCGGGGACTGGGGTCTACCGGGCAAAGAATAGAGGGGCCAGCCCCCCGCCAACTCTTTCTCAGCAAAAGGCCACTACGACCACCTTGGCTGAAGCAACATTCTGCCAAAGGTAGGAGCACCCAAGCATCGAAGAGTGCCGGAGCTTTCCTATGCACAAGTTTCAGCTTACAGAACACTTATTGACAAGAGATAGATGTCGACATTCTAGATACAGGGGTACTCAGACTTACCTATCTGCGGCCCACGACGTGGGTCCATCGACGGCCTGGTACGGCCCAGTTTCAGCATCAACAACTCAAGACCCTCGCGAGGGGCGGAGCCTCGCGAGGCGAATGACACTAAGACCTCCAAGGGGATCGGCCTCCCCAGGCTGGCTCCCAAGGAGCGGAGATTCCTATGCAAGGTGCACCTGACGAGGCTTAGTTGGCGTGAGCTAGGACGACCAAGGCCAGGCGGGCGCCAGCGGGCGCAGCGTACCAGTTTCCCCTTCGATGCAAGGAAGGCAAGCAGCAGGCATGGAGTCCCGAGGAATGAACCATAGGTTTCCATTTTGGTGCAACAATACCAAGACCGCCAGGACGACAGGACGGAGGTTATCGCCAAGCCCACCGCAACATCACGACCAGAGGCTTTTGCAGGCGAAGACCACTTTAGTCAGGATAGGATGTACTTGTTGTCTCCCTTCAAATTTTGCCGTTGTGGGATCCCTTCCTGCCAACATTTGGGAAGAGGACCAAGGCCACTATAAATAGGACCTAGCCACCACCACACAGACAGAGAGAGACACAGAGGAAAGACGTGCCAGATCATCGAATCCATTCCACCCTCACCATCTCACCAGCTCACTTGAGCTCAAGGACACCTCATGTCCTGAGGCTATTCAACTGTTGTACTAGTTCATCCTCAGCCCCTCGAGGCAATCCACCATAAGGCTGGAGTAGGGTATTACACTGCAAGGTGGCCCGAACCAGGACAAACTGTCGTGTCTCTCTTTACCTTCGAGTTCGTCGTGCTAGGCTGTGAGGATCGTGAGTTGGCAGGCTGGGTAGGTTGAGATCTCCGCATGCACCCTAGAGTTCGAACCTCTCAAGGGTTTGAGAAACCCAAAATCCAACATTTGGCGCCTCAGGTAGGGGTGTGTCGGATCTTCTCCTTCGTCGATCGATCCACCGCTACTCCGACACTTCCATGGTTGATGCACGTTCGGCTCGCGCCGAGCGTCTGGCCGCAGTCACAGCCCGCGTCGCTCAGACCGCACCAGCGGGCAACGGCTGTCCTCACCGTCCCCCATCACCAGCGGCAAATGCCGCTACGGGCCCTGCTGGCCACGAGTAGCAAGCTCCTCTCTGCGCCGCGACGGGCGCACCGCCACTCCGTCGCTAACTCCGGCCGCCTCATACTGTCACGCACGTCGTGGCCCGGCGAACGCGCAGGCCGCGCTGCTCATGGAGCGGGAGCTCCTACACTATCACCAGTCGACGACTTCTACAAGGAGTGGCTCGAACGCATCGCCGATCTCGTCAGCGCCGCCGGAGACTCTGCTGCGCCGGCCCGCTCACTGCCCCAGCAGCCGCCTGTTGCAGGCGACGTGGCTCAAGGGACACCTCTTCCACCAAGAGTCCAGGGAGCCCTCATCAAGCAAAGGCGGGCAGCACCACGACGTGACCCATAGCGTCAGGCGCCCGCGCATGAAGAAGCAAGTTGTCAAGTGGTGCAGCGGCCCCAAGAAGATGCACGCGCGCTTCCAGCGCCTCCACGACAAGACCGTGCGCCGCCTTTGGTTGTGGCACATGCTACGTCTTGAGCTTGCATTGGTTTTCCTTTAAGAGGAAAGGGTGATGCAGCAATAGTAGCATGAGTATTTCCCTCAGTTTTTGAGAACCAAGGTATCAATCTAGTAGGAGGCTCCTCAAAAGTCCCACGCACCTACACAAACAAACAAAGAACTCGCAACCAACGCAATAAAGGGGTTGTCAATCCCTTCACGACCACTTGCAAAAGTGAGATCTAATAAAGATAGTATGATAAGATAAATATATTTTTGGTATTTTATAATATATATGCAAAAAGTAAAGATGCAAATAAAAGTAGATTGGAAGCAAATATGATAAGAGATAGACTCGGGGGCCATAGGTTTCACTAGTGGCTTCCCTCAAGATAGCATAAGTATTACGGTGAGTGAACAAATTACTGTCGAGCAATTGATAGAAAAGCGAATAATTATGAGATTATCTAGGCACGATCATGTATATAGGCATCACGTCCGCAACAAGTAGACCGACTCCTGCCTGCATCTACTACTATTAATCCACACATCGACCGACTCCTGGCTGCATCTAGAGTATTAAGTTCATAAGAACAGAGTAACGCATTAAGCAAGATGACATGATGTAGAGGGATAAACTCAAGCAATATGATATAAACTCCATGTTGTTATCCTCGATGGCAACAATACAATACGTGCCTTGCAAACCTTTCTGTCACTGGGTAAGGACACTGCAAGATTGAACCCAAAGCTAAGCACTTCTCCCATGGCAAGAAAGATCAATCTAGTAGGCCAAAACAAACTGATAATTCGAAGACACTTGCAAAGATAACTCAATCATACATAAAGGAATTCAGAGAAGATTCAAATAGTATTCATAGATAAACTTGATAATAAACCCACAATTCATCGGATCTCGACAAACACACCACAAAAAGAGCTTACATTGAATAGATCTCCACAAGAGAGGGGGACAACATTGTATTTAGATCCAAAAAGAGAGAAGAAGCCATCTAGATAATAACTATGGACCCGTAGCTCTGTGGTAAACTACTCACAACTCACCGGAGGGGCAAGCATGTTGATGTAGAAGCCCTCTGTGGTCGATTCCCCCTCCGGAAGAACGTCGACGAAGGCTCCAAGATGGGATCTCGCAAATACAAAAGGTTACGGTGGTGGAAATTGTATTTAGTTGGCTCCTTGGATGTTTTCGGGGTACGTAGGCTTATATAGGAGGAAGAAGTACGTCGGTGGATGCCCGAGGGGCCCACGAGATAGGGGGCGCGCCCTATAGGGGGGGCCCTCCTATCTCGTGGAGTCGTCGGCAGCTTCTTGACTTGCACTCCAAGTCCTCTGGATGACGTTCGTTCCAAAAATCACGCTCCCGAAGGTTTCATTCCGTTTGGACCCCGTTTGATATTCCTTTTCTTCGAAATACTTAAATATGCAAAAAACAGCAATACGGGCTGGGCCTCCGGTTAGTAGGTTAGTCCAAAAACTGATATAAATGTGTAAAATAAAGCCCATAAACAACCAAAAGGGGTAATATAATATCATGGAACAATAAAAAATTATAGATACGTTGGAGTTGTATCAGCGCACGACCACCAAGACCAGGCTCCACCACCCCGACAGGCTCCCGTGACCATAGCACGGTGCCATGCGTTCACCCCGGAGCTGCGCAACCTCATTTGGTCGGGCAAGTTCAAGCCTGACCTGCCCTCATGCTACGACTGCACCGTCGACCCCGTCGAGTTCCTGCATCTCTACGAACTAAGCATCGAGGCGGCCAGCGGTGATGAGAAGATCATGGTGAACTGCTTCCCCATGGCCCTCAAGGACGGCGCACACTCCTGGCTCCTGGACCTTCCTGTGGGATCGGTCTCCTCCTGGGATGAGATGTGCGACCGCTTCATCGCCAACTTCCAAGGAACACGTGAGCACCCGTGGGCCGCGGGTGACCTACGACGAATCAAGCAGCAGCCAGGAGAGACCCTGCAGAAGTACATCCAGCGCTTCAACAATGTTCGCCTCAAGATACCTAAGGTGTCGGACAAGGCCATCATCTCAGCGTTCACTGGTGGCATCCGCGATGTCAAGATGAAGGAGGAGCTCGCCATACATGAAGACCTCTGCACAATCCTAGTGATGTTCAACATGGCGAACAAGTGCGCGAGGGCTGAGGAGGGACGCTTCTCCCTCCTCGAGCTCCCCGACGTAGACCCAGAAGACAAGAAGGCCAAGGCCAAGGACGTGAAGCAGAAGGAACCGGCTGTACTCGGGGCCGAACCAGAGATGAAGCACGGCTGCGATCACCCTTGGTCATCCAAGGGCAGCCGTCCGTACTACGTCTTCCACAACATGCACGGCCACAACAATAATGACTGTCGGGAGCTCAGGGCCCTCCGCAGCGGGCGCCTCGGTCAACAACCCGAGCGCAACGATTGAGGCTATGGTCATGGAGGTGGATGAGGTGGAGGACGCCGGGACGAGCGCGACCATCGCCAGGAGTGGTGCGACCAGCCTCGGGAGGACCGCTGGCAAGGCCAGCCTCGCGAGGGTGCCTGGAGGGACCAGCCTCGCGAGGATCGGCCTCACAGCAATGCTGGCCTCTCTCCGCTGCCTCCACCACAAAGAAGGAACGAAGACCATCACCAGGACGAGGGGACTGGGGGCTTCCAAGAGCCTCGCGCCATCGCTTGCATCTTGGGCGGCTCCCGGGCCCCAGCTTCTCATTGGACCTTCAACCAGTTTGCGCTTGAGGTGAACGCAGTCCTCCCCAAGCTCGAGCCAGCACACCCGCTCAGGTGGTCCAAGTATGCCATCACCTTCAACTCCTCCAACCAGCTCAAGTGCGCGGCCATAGCTAGCATGCTCCCAATGCTCTGCTCACCCATGATCAGCAACGTACTCGTCACCAAGACACTCATCGATAGCGGAGCAGGGCTCAATGTTCTTTCTGTCCAAATGTTCAATAGGCTCCAAGTTGAAGGAAATATGTCCTAGAGGCAATAACAAAGTTGTTATTTATATTTCCTTATATCATGATAAATGTTTATTATTCATGCTAGAATTGTATTAACCGGAAACTTAGTACATGTATGAATACATAGACAAAAACATAGTGTCCCTAGTATGCCTCTACTTGACTAGCTCGTTAATCAAAGATGTTATGTTTCCTAACCATTGACATGTGTTGTCATTTCATGAACGGGATCACATCATTAGGAGAATGATGTGATGGACAAGACCCATCTGTTAGCTTAGCATTATGATCGTTACAGTTTCATTGCTACTGCTTTCTTCATGACTTATACATGTTCCTCAGACTATGAGATGATGCAACTCCCGAATACCGGAGGAACACCTTATGTGCAATCAAACATCACAACTTAACTGGGTGATTATAAAGATGCTCTACAGGTGTTTCCAAAGATGTTTGTTGGGTTGGCATAGATCGAGATTAGGATTTGTCACTCCATGTTTCGGAGAGGTATCTTTGGGCCCTCTCGGAAATGCTCATCATTATAAGCCTTGCAAGCAATGTGACTAATGAGTTACTTGTAGGATGAAGCATTACGGAACAAGTAAAGAGACTTGCCGGTAACGAGATTGAACTAGGTATGAACATACGGACGATCAAATCTCGAGCAAGTAACATATCGATGACAAAGGGAACAACGTATGTTGTTATGCGATTTGACCAATAAAGATCTTCGTAGAATATGTAGGAGCCAATATGAGCATCCCGGTTCCTCTTTTGATTATTGCTCGGAGATGTGTCTCGATCATGTCTACATAGTTCTCGAACCCGTAGGGTCCGCACGCTTAATGTTCGATGATGATTTGTATTATGAGTTATGTGCTTTTGATGACCTAAGTTTGTTCGGAGTCCCGGATGAGATCACGGACGTGACAGGAGTCTCGAAATGGTTGAGACATAAATATTAATATATTGGACTATCTTATTCGGACACCAGAAGAATTCCGAGTTGTTTCGGGTAAAAACAGAGTGCCAGAGGGGTTACCGGACCCCCCCCAGGGGGGAAGCAATGGGCCAACATGGGCCATAGGGGAGAGAGGACAACCCACATAGGGGATGCTCCCCCCCATGGGGAGTACGAATAGTACAAGGGAAGGGGGCGCCCCCCCTTTCCCTCTCCCTCTCCCTCTCCATTCCTTCCCCTCTTCCTCCAGGTGGAATCCTACTAGGACTTGGAGTCCTAGTAGTAGGATTCCCTTCTCCTGGTGCGCCCTGCTAGGGCTGGCCCTCTCCTCCTTTATATATGGGGGCACGGGGGCACCCCAAAGCACACCAAGTTTTTCCTTAGCCGTGTGCGGTGCCCCCTCCACAGTTACACACCTCGATCATATCGTCGTAGTGCTTAGGCGAAGCCCTGCGTCGATAACATCATCATCACCATTACCACGCTGTCATGCTGACGTAACTCACCCTCTTCCTCAACTAGATCAAGAGCATGAGGTACGTCATTGAGCTGAATGTGTGCTGAACACGGAGGTGCCATACGTTCGGTACTTGGATCAGTTGGATCATGAAGACGTTCGACTACATCAACCGCATTACTAAACGCTTCTGCTTTCGGTCTACAAGGGTACATGAACACACTCTCCGCTATCGTTGCTATGCATCTCCTAGATGGATCTTGCGTGATTGTAGGAAAATTTTGAAATTACTGTGTTCCCCAACAGTGGCATCGGAGCCAGGTCTATGCATAGATGATATATGCATAAGTAGAACACAAAGAGTTGTGGGCGATAATAGTCATACTACTTACCACCAACGTCTTACTTTGATTCGGCGGTATTGTTGGATGAAGCAGGCTGGATCGACATTACATGACTGCCTTCATGAGACTAGTTCTACTGATGTGCTTTTGCACATAGGTGGCTGGTGGGTGTCTATTTCTCCAACTTTAGTGGAATCGAGTTTGACTAAGGCCGGTCCTTGTTGAAGGTTAAAACAACACACTTGGCGAAAAATCATTGTGGTTTTGATGCGTAGGTATGAATGGTTCTTGCTAGAAGCCCATAGCAGCCACGTAAAATTTCCAACAACAAAGTAAAGGACGTCTAACTTGTTTTTGCAGGGCTTGCTTGTGACATCCCTAGCTTCTGGCAATGCACTAGGCTAGCTTCATGTGTGCATCATTTTTAAATTTGAAAGAAACTTGAAATAGGGATTGCTTAAACCCTAGCATCAAAAGAATTCACTAGGTTCAAAAAAAATATTTTCAGTAAACCCAAATGGCCTTCAAAAATATTCATCATTTTTGGAAAATGCTTGAAACAGTAACCAGAGTTGATGCACATTTTTCCATGACATATTTGGGCTCTGAATTAAATCATACCTTATTTGCATTTGGGCATTTAAATGCTATATAATATTTTAAATGTCCAAATAATCATGAATTAAATGGTTACTATTGGAAATAATCCAAACTGTGGCATTGAGCAGTTTCATGAATTTTGGGTTGGTTTTGGTATTTTAATGAAAGCCCTAAAGTTACAGAAAAAATAGAAAACAAAAATAAAAGAGAGAGAGAGATTTACCTGGCCTTACCTAGCTGGCCCAGGTCCTGTGCAGCCTAGCTGTGGCCCAACACTGTAGCTGGCCCAGCCCAGCCGCCCCACTGTTTTCAACCTCCTGCCAGTAGACAGGAGGGCGTGTGCTCGCCGCGCGCGCGCCACCTCCACCCTGCCTGGCTGGCCTCCCATCACCCTGGACCTCCCTCGGGTCGCCACGCACCTCCCTCGGCCCCCTGCATCTCTCCCCTCTCTCTGGACCCCGTCCCCCTTCTCGTCTCGCTTCCGAATAGAGCTCGTCGCCGTTGTTCGCCATAGTCGCAGCCACCGCCTCCCCCTCGCCTCTCCAAAATGGCCACGACCTTCACCTTAACGCCATCGCCCTCTCCACCAAGTCACACGCCGCCGGACGCCTCCGAATGACCTCATCGAGATCGTCTTCAACCTCCCGACGACGAGATCGCCTCCGCCGCCCCGTTCGCCTCAGACCTCCCCCGAGCTCGCCATCTGCATTGCTGCAACCTACATGAGCCACTGACCCTAAACCACCTCTTATGCACTCTGTTTGCATGCCATAGTTGCCGTTCCGTCAAAGACCGAACCACGCCGCCGCCCAAGCTTCTCGCCGCCAAGCCTACAGTCACCATAGCTTGCAGCCGAGCACACAACTGCGCTCAGTGCCCCTTGACGAGCCGGCAGCACGCCCTAGCTCGCTTTCCCGTGCCCCCAAGTGGTCGCTCGCGTCTCACCCTAACTCTGGCCGTCGCCGAGGTCGACGCCGCGCTCAACTCCGGCCATCTCAGCCCCTGCCACTTGCACAAATGGATGTGGAGCACTTCCAGCAGCACGCAAAGCCCCCCCCCCCCCCCCGCCACTCTTTTGGTCACCATAGGACAAAACCCGACGCCCTCCACCGTCCCTAGCCTCGCCGGCGACGAGCCGTGGGTCAACTCCGGCGAGTTGACCCGTGTTTGACCATAGTTTGACCCCCCCCCCCCCGTTGACTGACGTGTTGGCCAGGCCCCTTTTGAATTAGTGTTAGTTTAATTAGCATTAATTAACTTAGTTAAGTTAGATGAACCACTGACATATGGGACTAGCTCTAGTTAACCTAGGTTAGTGCTTAACCTAACACTAACTAACTCTATTATTTAGTTGTGTCACTGACCAGTGGACCCCACTGGTGAGGTTTGACTTAGACCGGGTCTGTTGACCTGCTGACGTCAGCATGACGCAATGCTAATGCAGTAATAGGTTTTTCTGGATTTATTCTTATTCAGGAAATTCCAGAAAATAGTGCTAACTTCTAAAAATCATAGAAATTAATCTGTAACTCCAAATGCAAAGATTTATATATGAAAAATTATCAAAAAAATCTGATCTCTCCATCTGTATTGGCTTCATACATGTCTAAACAACTTGACCTTGCTATTTAGTGCCAAACATGATAAAGCACTATTTATGCTCATAAGATGAGTTTGCGGTTGAACCTTTGGTTCAAAATGGCTCAAACCCATCTAGTTGTAGTTGCATTAGCTCAAATCACATCATATTTTCCATGTCATGATCATGCATCATATTGTGCATTGCATTGATTGTGTTCCTTCTCGGTTGCTGGTGCTTGTTCCCTCCCGATAGACATGTTCCAACGATGAGTTTGATGACACCGATGAAGAACTATACTATTTTCAGAAGTGCCAGGCAAGCAAAACCCCCTTGCTCATTCCGATACAATCCCACTCTATCGCTCCTTCTCTCTTTTATTGCATTAAGACAACAACGATTCATCAGTTACATGCTGCAGTAGTTGAACCCCTTTTCCTCTACATGACCTGTCATTGCCACAGTAAATAGATGAAACAAACTAGCATGAGTAGGAGTTGTTTGAGTCCTGATGTGCCTACTCATTCATGCTTGTTTGTCATGCCTGCTACTGCTTAGAGTTGATTCAGGTCTAATTCATCGAGGATGAATTGGAATGGTGATGAACATGTCCTACTGTGTGTGAGCGAAGTGTGTGAACACGATTTCGTAAAGGTAGCAGTGGGAGGCCACGTAGGAGTACATGGTGGGTTGAAGTTGAGTCAAACTCAATGCCCGACAACTGCAAAAGATAGAGAGAAAATGAAAGTCATTCCCTATGCCTCAGCCACAGGTTCTGTCATGTACGCTATGTTATGTACTGAACCTTATGTGTGCCTTTCTATAAGTTTAACAGGGAGGTGCCAAAGTAATCCAGGAGTGGATCACGGGATAGCGGTCAAGAATATCCTAAAGTACCTGAAGAGGACCAAGGATATGTTTCTCGTTTATGGAGGTGACAAAGAGCTCGTCGTAAATGGTTACGTCGATGCTAGTTTTGACACTGATCAGGATGAATCTAAGTCACAAACCAGATATGTATTTATACTAAATAGTGAAGCTGCCAGTTGGTGCAGTTCCATGCAAAGCATCATGTCAGGATCTATGTGTGAAGCGGAGTACATAGCTACTTCCGAAGCAGCAAATGATGGAGTCTGGATGAAGGAGTTCATATCCGATCTAGGTGTAATACCTAGTGCATCGGGTCTAATGAAAATATTTTGTGACAATACTAGAGCAATCGCCTTAGCAAAGGAATCCGGATTTCACAAAAAGATCAAACACATCAAGAGACGCTTCAACTCCATCCGTGATCTAGTCACGGAGGGAGACATAGAGATTTGTAAAATACATACGGATCTAAATGTTGTAGACTCATTGACTAAGCCTCTTCCACGGGCAAAACATGATCAGCACCAAGACTCCATGGGTGTTAGAATCATTATAATGTAATCCAGATTATTGACTCTAGTGCAAGTGGGATACTCAAGGAAATATGCCCAAGAGGCAATAATAAAGTTGTTATTTTATATTTCCTTATTCATGATAAATGTTTATTATTCATGCTAGAATTTTATTGACCGGAAACTAGATACATGTGTGGATACATAGACAAAACACTGTGTCCCTAGTAAGCCTCTACTAGACTAGCTCGTTAATCAAAGATGGTTAAGTTTCCTAACCATTAACATGTTTTGTCATTTGAAGAACGGGATCACATCATTAGGAGAATGATGTGATGGACAAGACTCATTTGTTAGCTTAGCATTATGATCGTTCAGCTTTATTGCTATTGCTTTCTTCATGTCATATACATATTCCTTTGACTATGAGATTATGCAACTCCCGGATACCGGAAGAATACCTTGTGTGCTATCAAACGTTGCAACGTAACTGGGTGATTATAAATATGCTCTACAGGTATCTCCGAAGGTGTTTTTTGGGTTTGCATAGATCAAGATTTGGATTTGACACTCCGAGTATCGGAGAGGTATCTCTGAGACCTCTCGGTAACACACATATAAGAAGCCTTGCAAGCAAAGTGACTAATGAGTTACTTGTGGAATGATGTATTACGGAACGAGTAAAGAGACTTGCCGATAATGAGTTTGAAATAAGTATGAAGATATCGACGATTGAATCTTGGGCAAGTAACATACCGATGACAAAGGGAATAACATATGTTGTCATTACGGCTCGGCCGATAAAGCTCTTCGCAGAATATGTAGGAGCCAATATAAGCATCCAGGTTCCGATGTTGGTTATTGACCGGAGAGGTGTCTCGGTCATGTCTACATAATTCTCGAACCCGTAGGGTCTGCACGCCTAACGCTCGACGACGATCTTGTATTATATGAGTTATGTGATTTGGTGACCGAATGTTGTTCGGAGTCCCGGATGAGATCACATACATGACAAGGAGTCTAGAAATGGTTGAGAGGTAAAGATTGATATATAGGATGATGGTATTCAGACACCGGAAGTATTCCAGAGGGTACCGGGTACATATCGGGTCATCGGAAGGGGTTCCGGGCACCCCCCCCCCCTCCCGGGCAAAGATACAGGCCTAATGGGCCAAGAGGGGAAACACAATAGCTAGCAGGGGCTGCTGCGGCCCCTATATGGGCCACACCTGAGGGGAAGGAAAGAGGGGAAGTGAGAAAGGGAGGGGAGGGATTCGGCCTCCCCCTTCCTTCCCTCCTCCCTCCTCCCTCCTTTCCCCTCCGGTGAATAAGGAAGGAGGACGCCAAATTGGGGGAGGCGACCAAGTAGGATTCCTCCTACTTGGGGCGCCTCCTGCTGCTCCCCTCTCTCTCCCATCTATATATACATGCGGAGGGGCGCCTAGAACACACCAACAACCGTTAGCCGTGTGCGGCGCCTTCCTCCACAGATTACACCCTCATTCATATTCTCGTAGTGTTTAGGCGAACCCTGCGCGGGTCACTTCGCCATCACTGTCACCACGCCATCGTGCTGACGGAACTCATCTACTCCCTCGACACTTTGCTGGATCAAGATTTCGAGGGATGTCGTCGAGCTGAACGTGTGCAGAACTCGAAGGTGCCGTACGTTCGGTGCATGATCAGTCGGAACGAGAAGTTCAACTACATCAACCGCGTTGTCAAATGCTTCCGCTTTCGGTCTACGAGGGTACGTAGACACACTCTCCCACTCTCATTGCTATGCATCTCCTAGATAGATCTTGCGTGAGCGTAGGATTTTTTTTTTGAAATTGCATGCTACGTTCCCCAACAATGTCACATCCCTAATTCTGGTCTGACCTATGCTAGCTTCCATGTGGGCATCATGTTTAAATTCAAATGAAATTTGAATTGAGGAATTTTCAAAAGCCTCAGAAAACCCCTAAAAACAATCAACATTTAAATCTCATCAAGTGAGTCCAAGAAAAAGTACCTGTTATTCTGTGAAAATATTGGCATGAGGTAAAATTCAAACCAATAATTTTGGAGTCACAGAAATAATTTATTTTGGGCCTTTGATTTAAATCAATAATATATTTGGGTTGGAATTATTTCTGCTATATAAGAAATAATGTTAAAATATTTTGTAAGTTTGCATGTGACCTTGGACTAGCTCTCTGAGCTAAGATAAAAATTTACAGAAAGTTTTAAATGGTTTAGTTTTCAAACTAAATAAAAAAAATAGAAAACAGAAAAGAATTAGAAAGAGAGAGAGACGAAGCCAACCTGGCCTTACCTGAAGTTAGCCCAGCAGCACAGGCCCAGCCCACCAGCGCAGCTCCTCTTGTCATCTTCCTCGTCGGACAGAAGGACGAGTGTGTGCCCGATGCCTGCACGCCGACGCCCAGGCCACCTCCTGCTTGCCGCTGCTTCTAGAGGCCCATAAAACCACCACACAACCCCTGGATCCCTCTCTCACTCTCTCTTGAGCTCTCCCCCGTCCCCGGCTCTCTCTTCCTCCCTTCGTTGTGAGCATCGAGAGCGCACCGTCGCCATAGCCATGGCTACCGGCCACCACCCGCTAAACCAGCATGACCACGACCTCCGCCACGACGCCTTGGAGCTACACGCCGACGCACGTGACCGCAGGAGCCTTGCAGCATCGTCCCCGACCTCATCTTCAACCTCCGACCGCCGACTACCTCACCGTCGATTGGCGGCAACCAACGCATCCCCGGCCACACCATCTGCACCATCCTCCTCGCCGTGAGCCTCTCTCCATTTACCCCCTATTCCCCTCCTTGCTCTCAACCCCTAGCTTACCTCCCCGTCACACACACAAGCTTCTTTCCGCCAGTGATGTCGCCGATGCGGCCAGGGCTCACTTCTGTCGCATCTTGGTGCGTAGTCGAACTCCTGGAGTTCCGAGGAGCCCATAGAGCAGTTCATCCGGCGTCCCCGTGGGTCGCAGCATTGCCTGCCTCAGCCCCTTGCTTCGGCCGTAGCGGATGAGCTCGCCGCCGGTGAACCAGGCCACCCCACGCCCAGCCGTGTGCTCCCCTGGATGCGGGTGAGCAAGGGCTCCCTTCTGATGCCCTTATCGCAGCAAGCGGCAGCCCCAAGCGCAACTCCGGTGAGCCACCGCCGCTCTAGGTCGTCGCCGTCGTGTAACCGTCGGCGCATCCGACGTGGCCATCATTAGCACTAATCCAACCAAATCAGCCACCTCACTGCCACTGACAGCGGGCCCCACATCTGGTCAAACCCAGTTAGCACTGGATTTGAACAGGTTTGTCTAGTGTGTCACTGACCAGTGGACCCCACTCGTCAGGTTTGACTGGACCGGCCTTGTTGACCAGATGACGTCAGCATGACCTAGTGCTGATGAAGTAAAGCCTTTTCTAGAATTTAAATAAATCTAAATGATTTATTTATTTTGAGAAAATGCCCAAAACTTCTAAAAATCATAGAAAATCAACCGTAACTCTGAATAAAATAATTTATATATGAAAAATTATCAAAAAATCGAAAGAATCTGTTTATGGCATTTTCATGCATGTTAGAACAACTTATGGCTACTGTTTAGGACAAATCAATTAAAGGGCATTTAATCCATCACACATGGAGTTTGATTTTGAACCTTGGGTTCAAACCAACTTCATTTAACCTGTTGCTAGTTGCATTAAGCCGAATCACATCATATTGCCATGTCATAATCATGCATCATAATTGTTGCATTGCAGTTATTGTGTTTCCTTCCGTGTTGCCGGTATTTGTTCCCTCTCGATAGACGTGGTTTCGACGATGAGTTCGATGACACCGATGAAGAAACTATATTATCTTTAGAAGTGCTAGGCAAGCAAAACCCCCTTGTTCATTCCGATACAATCCCACTCTCTCGCTCCTGCTCTCTGTTATTGCATTAGGACAATAACGACTCAACTGCTACATGCTGCGGTAGTTGAACCCCTTTCCTATGCATGACCTGTCATTGCCACAGTAAATAGATGAAAACCACTACCATGAGTAGGAGTTGTTTGAGCCCTGATGTGCCAACTCATTTATGCTTGTTTGTCATGCCTGCTACTGCTTAGAGTTGAGTCAGGTCTGATTCATCGGGGATGAATTGGAATGGTGATGAACACTTCCTACTGTGTGTGAGCTAAGTGTGTGAACATGATTTGGTAAAGGTAGCGGTGAGAGGCCATGTAGGAGTACATGGTGGGTTGTCTCATTGAAACCGTCCTCAGGAATTGAGTTCTGTGTTTGTTATCCATGACAGTTACTACCACACATTGGGTTCCGGTAAATTGACCCCTCTCGACTTATTAATCAACCTGATCTCTGTCCAAGAGTTGCAACTAGTTTCTGGTGTTTGTAGGTAGTGCTAGTAGTCTACCAAGTGGCACCCGGTACAGTTGGGCTTGGGACAGACTAGGTGCAGTGGCACGGTGCACCAAGTGGCACCCGGATGGTGGGCTTGGGAACCCTGCTCAAATCGTTTGGGGCCGTGAGCGACACCCCGGCCGAATCTCCTTGCGGATGGAACCCGAATAGGCGATAAACCTGGACTAGAGTCCTGCGTGGTTAGTCAGGTCGTGGCCGACACCCTTGCCAGGCTTCCGCTTGAAGGTTGTCGAGATACATGACGTGTACATGGCGGTAAGTGGCGAGAGCGTGTGTGAGGAAGTACACCCCTGCAGCGTTAATACGATCTATTCCAATAGTCGCGCCCGCGGTAAAGGGCCTCTGGTTTCCTATACAGTTCTAGACAAGTGAAAAGTGGATACAATAAAATACGCAAGATAAGCGTGAGTGCTATGGATGGCGTTCTCATAGGGAGACGGGAGCGAATCCGTAGTGGTGTATTGATATGGTGAATATGTGGACTCGTGTGCACCACCTCAAAAGAGTTACTTGCAGTCGTAGTTAAGGATAGCCACTGAGTCAAAGCTGGCTTACTGCAGTTAAACCCCATGACCCCCTTTGTTGATAATGATGCGTATGTAGATAGTTCTGATGTAAGTCTTGCTGGGTACATTTGTACTCACGTTTGCTTAATTTATGTTTTTGTAGAGAGACTTCAGTCTCACTAGTAGTTCTGCATGGACTTCAATGTTTAGGTTGTTACCTCAGCTACGATCTTGTGCCCTCGACAGGATCTGGTAGATAGTCAGGCTTCTCAACCTTTTTCATTTTTAGATGTCTGTACTCAGACATGTTAAGCTTTCGTTTGTGCTTTGACTTGTATGCTCTGAATGTTGGGTCATGATACCCATGTTTGTAATATCTCGCTCCTTGGAGCCTATTGAATAAATATTTTGAGTCTTATAGTCTTGTTGTGATGCCATGTTGTATTTGCACATATCGGGCATATTGTGTGTATGTTATTGAAATTCTTGGTACGTGTGGGATCTGACAACCTAGTTGTTTATTCTTGGTAGCCTCTCTTATGGGGAAATGTCTCCTAGTGCTTCCACTGAGCCATGGTAGCTTGCTACTACTCCGGAACACTTAGGCTGGCCGGCATGTGTCCTTCTTCGTTCCTGTGTCTGTCCCTATGGGGAAATGTCACGCGGTGTCTACCGGAGTCATGTTAGCCTACTACAGCCCGAATTCTTCGGAGTCCTGTTAGCCGAGCTGCTACAGCCCGGATTCACTCGCTGATGACTGACACGTTCGTTGCTGGGTCATGTATGCCTGTCCCTGTAAGTTAGTGCCACTTTGGGTTTACGACTAGTCACATCGGCACGGGTTCTTTGTCATACATATGCTAACGACAATATCATATATGTGAGCCAAAAGGCACAAAAGGTCCCGGGCCAGGTAAGGTGGCACCCGTGGGAATATCCTGCGTGAGGCCACAAAGTGATATGATGTGTTACATGCTAGATCGGTGTGACTTAGGATCGGGGTCCTGACAGCTTTGGTATCAGAGCCTGACTGCCTGTAGGATTACCAAGCCAAACTGGTCGAAGTTGAGTCTAGAAATTCTTTAGTTATATAAGGGAATTGATTGTGGGATGGAACGTAAGGCTCTTTTTACAACTTTACCTTATGCCCTTCTGATCCAAGTCAGCTTATGTTTCCGACGGGGTTAGGGAACTAGGCTTTCTCTTCTTCCTATTAGGATCACGTGTTACTAATCCATAGACTTATAAGATTGATGAATTCAAGCCTCAGTTCAGTCCCTACTACTTCTCTGTGTTCATAGTTGGTTTCGGAACCTTGATATTATGATGATCGAGTGGTTATGCCACCACTTTACAAGATGTCTCAACATTTTCGAGCTTTTACAGCCGTTATGCTATCCGAGTCATCCCAGGTCTCTAAATAGTCCGATGCATTTGCAAAATCCTTCCCTCTATTTCCGATGTCCTTTTTGGCCAGGTTAGCCAGACTAACCAGGGTGTTGAGGCACTTCATTGCCTCGACATATATGTTGGAGCTATTATTATGACCCTAGGTGTCTTAGAGTATCACCTAGTAAACCAGCCATGTTTTGTGATACAGTGTGATGATTCTGGCCATTATTCTTGAAAGCATCCCGTGATGGCACTTAGTTAGTAGGCATTCTACTCCTGGGTTTCTGAACCCGAGATTCACACTACTTACTTCATGTTGATAGTGATTGCTAGTTCCTTTAGGTTATTAGTAACCTTTGTGATAGTCCTCGAGGTCCGTGGTATATCGTTCTTCCAAATACCATGAACTGCGTATGGCAGGAGTTCGGGAACGAATAGATCACAACAAGAGTGCTCTCAATGAGTTCCCCTTCTATATTACGATTCTGCCAAACCTACCTCTCTGCATGAGTTATCCGAAAGAAAGCTGTTGAACTTGGTTCGACATACTAACCTATGCATCCACAACTCAGAAAGTTATATGTTCCTTGAGTTGTCCCTCTTTAGTTGTTTTCTGGCCCTCATCTATCAATTGATAGTCAGGAGTAGTTATGCATTCGTGTTCATCGGTGCTTATTATTCTTGTGGCCCGTCAAGCCATTCAGTTCCAGAATGACTAGGAGAAACAAACTCCAATACCTCTTCGATTTGCAGGATTGGATCAAAGTAGTTATACTTCGCAGATCAAAATGCTAATCTAGCTTTTGTGTTGTTCTACCTTGAAGTATTACCATATTTATATCAAGAATATCATGGGAATTGCACACCATCCTATGAACTCTTGATACAGTGATACTTCTCGCCCTCATTATTCATTTCTCGGTTCCCATGGTGTTGCAACCGGAATGCCGATAGGTGAACCATGATGTGTGAAATCAATACTCCTAGCAACCCTGTTGCTTGGTAGTTAAAGGACAATAACTTCATCCTTAGCGTGTTGGTTATTTAATCACCGTCCTAAGGTTGATCGTGCTACCTAGTCCTTATTTCCGGTGCACTCACCGATCAATGAGTTAGGATTGTGTCAATCCCTCACTCTTTTGATCATATCATCTTGTCTCGAAAGCAAGATTGTTCTCAAGCTTAGTAACATATCGGTGGTTCATGATTTTTCGAATATCTTCTCGGAAGTGTCACCAGGTTGTCCCTTGACTGTTATGTTGAGCTCGTGATCAAGTTGGTTTTCTTATTAACCATCCATTCTCCAAGAACCTGTGTTGGATACCCCTGAGCTAGTTGTTTAAGCTAAACAACAGCTTGGAGAGTTGGAAGATGGAAGCTTGCCCGACTTAGTTCATTTTAGGGGTTATCTTGTATGTGTGTTGAAGAAAGATGATATCCTCGTCAATTGGTCCTCTTGATCAGTGATTGGATCTACTGTCTTGTCCAAACCTTGATTTGAGTATGGGCTATTGTCAAATCAAATCAGAACCAACGATGATTTTAATGTTGTCTTACTCGTGGTTGATCCCTTGAGCATACACCATTATATCCTTTGGTCTGACCAATGCTATCACTTGTTCACATAATTATGGAATTCCATCTTCATGGAAATTCTGATGATTGTTGTTGGGCCCATCAGCAACAATTTTATCTCCTCCATGATTCATGTTGAACATCTAGCTAGTGTTGGAAACTTTGTAAACAATTTCTTTGTGTTCTATTCATGAAGCATATGTCCGGATGAAAGAAGTGACTTCCTCTAACTCATGTGCATTTGATGCAAGTTGCCGCCATGAATTCGAGAAGGCTTTTTTTACCTCCTCTAGAACCATCCCAAGTCAGTCATGCACATGCAAAGTATTCTGTGGTCTGATAGACTGATCATCTTCTTTCTATATGTATCCCTAGCACACCAAGCCACTGATATATTTGTTCAAGGATAATAAGTTCTAAGTGTAGTCCTGAAGGTACCAGATGGATTTGTACAAGACTATGTTATCCTCGATGATGGTTCCTAACGAGAACTCGGTAGTGTTTCGTTGTAAGACTGCCATGTGATCATGCTTGTCTCGGACAACGTGTTCACATGTTTGTAGCAGAACCAGCTCATGTTTTGGAGCTTACTACCGTGGTTCGCTTCCCGAGAATCTCACAACATTATCTCATCAATTTGTGTTGCAACTCCTCTTTCCAGACATGTTGAGTCTAAAGTATCCTGGTTCTAACCAGATCTGAATCTCAGGCAGATATGATGGTTGGAACATTTCTAACTTTTGCATTTTGTTTCCAGCTTGCATCGCCATTGTGCCAATTTCCCATGGGCTGCCCTTCCCAGCAGTTGTTGTCCAAAATCATCTTCAAAGGAGGTCTTACCATGGGTCCCATAAATTTCCGATGATAAGCAAAAATCATCCATTGCGTTGTCTTGAACTAGGTAGTCCACATCATCCATCCTAGTCCAAGTATGTCATTCTTTCGGACTCCTTGAAATGATCAATTGTGATTGCCTCAGGCTGGTATAAAGAGTTTCAATGATCTTTGTATCAAAAGTAATTCTTTTTGCCACTTAAGAGAATAATTCTACGAGTCACCTTTCCTAAGGTGCCCCGTTACGGAATCATGGCAATCAATCTCCTCACTACTTTGAAACCATGTGCCATCCTACTCTAGCAATCAATCTCATGGCAATCAATTTCACATATCTTGAACACCAAGTATATTAACATTAAGCGAATTACCATGCTATTAACGACTCTCAAAATAATCTAAGTGAAGCATGAGAGATCAATAGTTTCTTTAAAACAAATCCACTACCGTGCTCTAAAAGATATAAGTGAAGCACTAGAGCAAAAATTATCATGCTCAAAAGATATAAGTGAAGCACTATGAGCAAAACTATCAAGCTCAAAAGATATAAGTGAAGCACATAGAGTATTCTAACAAATTCCAATTCATGTATGGATCTCTCAAAAGGTGTGTACAACAAGGATGATTGTGGTAAACTAACAAGCAAAGACACAAGTAATACAAGACGCTCCAAGCAAAACACATATCATGTGGTGAATAAAAATATAGCTCCAAGTAAATTACCGATGGAAGTGGACGAAAGAGGGGATGCCTTCGAGGGAATCCCCAGCTTTGACTTTTTGGTGTCCTTGGATTATCTTGGTGGTGCCATGGGCATCCCCAAGCTTAGGCTCTTTCCACTCCTTGTTCCATAATCCATCAAAAGAATTCACCCAAAACTTGAAAACTTCACAACACAAAACTCAACAGAAATCTCGTGAGCTCCGTTAGAGAAATAAAACAAAAGACTAATTAAGGTACTGTAATGAACTCATTATTTATTTATATTGGTGTTAAACCTACTGTATTCCAACTTCTCTATGTATTATAAACTATTTTACTAGCCATAGATTCATCAAAATAAGCAAACAACACACGTAAAACAGAATCTGTCGAAAAATAGAACAGTCTGTAGAAATCTGTAACTAACGCAAACTTATGAACTCTAAAAATTCTACCAAAATAGGAAGTCCTGGAAAATTTGTTTATTGAACAGCAGAAAAAAGAATCAACGCAAAGTCACGTTCCTGTGATTTAACAAAATTATATTCGTACGTGCAAAGTTTCTGTTTTTCAGCAGAATCAAATCAACTATCATCGTAGGTTATACTATAGGTTCTACTTGGCACAAACACTAATTAAAAGATAAAACCACATCCAAACAAAGGCTAGATGGATTATTTATTCCTAAACAGAAGCAACAGCAAAAAACACAAAATAAAATTGGGTTGCCTTCCAACAAGCGCTATCGTTTAACGCCCCTAGCTAGGAATAAAAGCAAGGATAAATCTAGGTATTGCCATCTTTGGTAGGCAATCCATAAGTGGCTCTCATGATAGATTCATATGGTAATTTTATTTTCTTTCTAGGGAAGTGTTCCATGCCCTTCTTTAAGGGAAATTGGAATCTAATATTCCCTTCCTTCATATCAATAATTGCACCAATCGTTCTAAGGAAAGGTCTACCAAGAATAATAGGACATGAAGGATTGCAATCTATATCAAGAACGACAAAATCTATGGGCACATAATTCCTATTTTCAACAATAAGAACATCATTAATTCTTCCCATAGGTTTTTTAATAGTGGAATCCGCAAGATGCAAGTTTAGAGAGCAATCATCAAAATCACGGAAATCTAGCAAATCACACAAAGCTTTGGGAATAGTAGAGACACTAGCACCCAAATCACACAAAGCATGAAACTCATAATCTTTAATTTTAATTTTAATAGTAGGTTCCCACTCATCATAGAGTTTTCTAGGGACAGAAACTTTCAACTCAAGTTTTTCTTCATAAGATTGCATCTAGGCATCAACAATGTGTTCGGTAAAGGCCTTATTTTGACTATAAGCATGAGGAGAATCTAGCACGGATTCCAACAAGGAAGTACAACCAATCAAAGAGCAATTTTCATAATTAAATTCCTTGAGATCTAAAATAGTGGGTTTAGCAACAACTAAGTTTGTATTTCTTTCAGTCCCACTTTCATCAAATTCATCATCAAGATCTAGAAACTCTGAATTCTTAGAACGCCTTCTAGGTAAAGGAAGATCATATTCAGTTTCATCAGGATTCATATTGCAAAACAAGGATTTGATAGGGGACACATCAATAACTTTTAGATCTTCATCTTGATTTTCATAGGAATTGGAAGAACACACTTTAATAAAGGCATCTTTGGAAGCACGCATCCTAGCGGTTCTTTCTTTGCACTCATCAATGGAAATTCTCATGGCTTTGAGAGACTCATTGATATCATGCTTAAGAGGAATAGATCTAAGCTTTAAAGAATCGATTTCAAGAGAAATTTTATCAACGTTCCTAGCCAAATCATCAAATGTAAGCAATTTCTCTTCAAGCAAAGCATTAAAATTCTTTTGTGAATTCATAAACTCTTTAACACTACTCTCAAATTCAGAGGGCATCTTGTTAAAATTTCCATAAGAGTAGGAATTTCCATAATTATTAGAAGGATTACTAGGATAAGGCCTAGGATTAAAATTCTCTCTATACGCATTTTTTCCAAAACTATTCCTAACAACAAAATTCACATCCATAGATTCATTATTATTCTCAAGTAAAGTAGATAAAGGCATATCATTTGGATCAAGAGGAGTATTTTTAGGAGCAAACATCTTCATAACTTCATCCATCTTTTAACTCAAAACATTGATTTCTTCTATAGCATGCATTTTTTTACTAGAAGATCTTTCGGTGTGCCATTGAGAATAATTATCCATAATATTATCAAGCAATTTGGTAGCATCTCCTAACGTAATTTCCATAAAAGTTCCTCCCGCGGCCGAATCTAAAAGATTTCTTGAAGCAAAATTCAATCTGGCATAAAATTTTTGTATGATCATCCATAAATTCAAACCATGAGTAGGGCAATTGCGAAGCATTAATTTCATTCTTTCCCAAGATTTGGCAACATGCTCATGATCAAGTTGTTCAAAATTCATGATATCGTTCCTAAGAGTGATGATCTTAGCGGGAGGAAAATACTTAGAGATAAAAGCATCTTTGCACTTGTTCCAAGAATCAATACTATTTTTAGGCAAAGACGAAAACCAAACTTTAGCACGATCTCTAAGTGAAAACGGAAATAACTTCAATTTGACAATATTGTTATCCATATCTTTCTTCTTTTGCATATCACACAAATCAACAAAATTATTTAGATGAGTAGCGGCATCTTCACTAGGAAGGCCGGCGAATTGATCTTTCATAACAAGATTCAGCAAAGCGGTATTGATTTCACAAGACTCATCATTATTAAGAGGAGCAATCGGTGTACTAAGGAAATCATTATTATTCGTATTCGAGAAGTCACACAATTTGGTATTATCTTGCGCCATGGCAACAAGTAATCCAACACACAAGCAAACAGAAAGGCAATGGGAAAAAGCCAAACGGGAAAGAGAGGAGGAGATTGGAAAAGAGAGGGCGAATAAAATGGCAAGGGTGAAGTGGGGGAGAGGAAAACGAGAGGCAAATGGCAAATAATGTAATGCGAGAGATAGGGATTGTGATGGGTACTTGGTATAGTTCACTTGCTTGCGTGAGCCTCCCCGGCAATGGCGCTAGAAATTCTTCTTGCTACCTCTTGAGCACTGCGTTGGATTTCCCCGAAGAGGAGAGGATGATGCAGCAAAGTAGCGTAAGTATTTCCCTCAGTTTTTGAGAACCAAGGTATCAATCCAGTAGGAGACCACGCACAAGTCCCTTGTACCTACACAAAACGATAGCTACTCGCAACCAACGCGATTAGGGGTTGTCAATCCCTTCACAGTCACTTACGAGAATGAGATCTGATAGAGATGATAAATAATATTTTTGGTATTTTTGATAGATAGATGCAAAGTAAAAAGTAAAAGGCAAAGTAAAAACAAAGCAATTAAATAAAGCGATAGAGATTGATATGATGAGAATAGGCCCGGGGGCCATTGGTTTCACTAGTGGCTTCTCTCAAGAGCATAGATATTCTATGGTGGGTGAACAAATTATTGTTGAGCAATTGACAGAATTGAGCATACTTATGAGCATATCTAGGCAATGATCATGTATATAGGCATCATGTCCGAGACAAGTAGATCGAAACGATTCTGCATCTACTACTATTACTCCACTCATCGACCGCTATCCAGCATGCATCTAGAGTATTAAATTAAAAACAGGGTAACGCCTTAAGCAAGATGACATGATGTAGAGGGATAAATTCATGAAATATGATAAAAACCCCATCTTCTTATCCTCGATGGCAACAATAGAATACGTGCCTTGCAACCCTTTTTGTCAATGGGTAAGGACACCGCAAGATTGAACCCAAAGCTAAGCACTTCTCCCATTGCAAGAACTACGAATCTAGTTGACCAAACCAAAAAGGATAATTCGAAGAGACCTGCAAAGATAACTCAATCATACATAAAAGAATTCAGAGAAGAATCAAATATTTTCCATAGATAATACAGGATCATAAACCCACAATTCATCGGTCTCAACAAACACACCGCAAAAAGAAGATTACATCGAATAGATCTCCACAAGAGAGGGGGAGAACATTGTATTGAGATCCAAAAAGAGAGAAGAAGTCATCTAGCTACTAGCTATGGACCTGAAGGTCTGAAGTAAACTACTCACACTTCATCGGAGGGGCTATGGTGTTGATGTAGAAGCCCTCCATGGTGGATGCCCCCTCCGGCGGAGCTCCGGAACAGGCCCCAAGATGGGATCTCGTCGATACAGAAGGTTGCGGCGGTGGAATTAGGTTTTTGGCTCCTGTTCTGATCGTTCGGGGATACGTAGGTATATATAGGAGGAAGGAGTACGTCGGTGGAGCAACAGGGGGCCCACGAGGTAGGGGCGCGCGCCCAGGGGGGCGCGCCCTCCATCCTCGTGACTGCCTCTGGCACTTCTTGGAGTAGGGTCCAAGTCTCCTGGATCACGTTCTGTGAGAAAATCACGTTCCCGAAGATTTCATTCCGTTTGGCCTCCGTTTGATATTCTGTTTCTTCGAAACACTGAAATAGGCAAAAAACAGCAATTCTGGGCTAGGCCTCCGGTTAATAGGTTAGTCCCAAAAATAATATAAAAATGGAAAATAAAGCCCAATATAGTCCAAAATAGTAGATAAAGTAGCATGGAGCAATCAGAAATTATACATACGTTGGAGACGTATCAGGCATCCCCAAGCTTAATTCCTACTCGTCCTCGAGTTGGTAAATGATAAAAAAGAATTTTTGATGCGGAGTGATACTTTGGCATAATTTCAATGTAAATCTTCTTAATTGTGATATGAATATTCAGATCCGAAAGATTCAAGACAAATGTTCATATTGACATAAAAAATAATAATACTTCAAGCATACTAATCAAAGCAATCATGTCTTCTCAAAATAACATGGCCAAAGAAAGTTATCCCTACAAAATCATATAGTCTGGCTATGCTCCATCTTCCCCACACAAAATATTTAAATCATGCACAACCCCGATGACAAGCCAAGCAATTGTTTCACACTTATGACATTCTCAAAACCTTTTCAATCTTCACGCAATACATGAGCGTGAGCCATGGATATAGCACTATGTGGAATAGAATGGTGGTTTTGGAGAAGACAAAAAGGAGGGAAGATAGTCTCACATCAACTAGGCGTATCAAAGGGCTATGGAGATGCCCATCAATAGATATCAATGTGAGTGAGTAGGGATTGCCATGCAACGGATGCACTTAGAGCTATAAGTATATGAAAGCTCTACAAAAGAAACTAAGTGGGTGTGCATCCAACTTGCTTGCTCACGAAGACCTAGGGCATTTTCAGGAAGCCCATCATTGGAATATACAAGCCAAGTTCTATAATGAAAAATTCCCACTAGTATATGAAAGTGACAAAATGAGAGACTCTCTATCATGAATATCTTGGTGCTACTTTGAAGCACAAGTGTGGTAAAAGGATAGTAGCATTGTCCCTTCTCTCTTTTTCTCTCATTTTTTTATTTGGGCCTTTCTCTTTTTTTTGCCTCTTTTTTTTATTTTTCCTCCGGAGTCTCATCCCGACTTATGGAGGAATCATAGTCTCCATCATCCTTTCCTCACTTGGGACAATGCTCTAATAATGATGATCATCACGCTTTTATTTTTCTTACAACTCAACAATTACAACTCAATACTTAGAACAAAGTATGACTCTATATGAATGCCTCCGGCGGTGTACCGGGATATGCAATGAATCATGAGTGACATGTATGGAAGAATTATGAATGGTGGCCTTGCCACAAATACGATGTCAACTACGTGATCATGCTAGCAATATGACAATGATGGAGCGTGTCATAATAAACGGAATGGTCGAAAGTTGCATGGCAATATATCTCGGAATGGCTATGAAAATGCCATGATAGGTAGATATGGTGGCTGTTTTGAGGAAGATATATGGTGGGTGTATGATACCGGCGAAAAGTGCGCGGTATTAGAGAGGCTAGCAAAGGTGGAAGGATGGGAAAAAGTGCGTATAATCCATGGACTCAACATTAGTCATAAAGAACTCATATACTTGTTGCAAAAATCTAGAAGTTATCAAAGCAAAGTATTACGTGCATGCTCCTAGGGGGATAGACTGGTACGAAAAGACCATCAGCCATCCCCGACCGCCACTCATAAGAAAGACAATCAATAAATAAATCATGCTCCGAGTTCATCACATAACGGTTCACCATACGTGCATGCTACGGGAATCACAAACTTCAACACGAGTATTCTTTGAATTCACAACTACTTAACTAGCAAGACTCTAATATCACCATCTTTATATCTCAAAACAATTATCAAGCATCAAACTTATCTTAGTATTCAACGCACTCAAAAGAAAATTTCACATATCTTGAGCACCAAGTATATTAACATTAAGCGAATTACCATGCTATTAACGACTCTCAAAATAATCTAAGTGAAGCATGAGAGATCAATAGTTTCTTTAAAACAAATCCACCACCGTGCTCTAAAAGATATAAGTGAAGCACTAGAGCAAAAATTATCATGCTCAAAAGATATAAGTGAAGCACTATGAGCAAAACTATCAAGCTCAAAAGATATAAGTGAAGCACATAGAGTATTCTAACAAATTCCAATTCATGTATGGATCTCTCAAAAGGTGTGTACAGCAAGGATGATTGTGGTAAACTAACAAGCAAAGACGCAAATAATACAAGACGCTCCAAGCAAAACACATATCATGTGGTGAATAAAAATATAGCTCCAAGTAAATTACCGATGGAAGTGGACGAAAGAGGGGATGCCTTCCGGGGCATCCCCAAGCTTTGACTTTTTGGTGTCCATGGATTATCTTGGGGGTGCCATGGGAATCCCCAAGCTTAGGCTCTTGCCACTCCTTGTTCCATAATCCATCAAAAGAATTCACCCAAAACTTGAAAACTTCACAACACAAAACTCAACAGAAATCTCATGAGCTCCGTTAGAGAAAGAAAACAAAAGACTACTTAAGGTACTGTAATGAACTCATTATTTATTTATATTTGTGTTAAACCTACTGTATTCCAACTTCTCTATGGATTATAAACTATTTTACTAGTCATAGATTCGTCAAAATAAGCAAACAACACACTTAAAACAGAATCTGTCAAAAACAGAACAGTCTGTAGAAATCTGTAACTAATGCAAACTTATGGAACTCTAAAAATTCTACCAAAATAGGAAGTCCTGGAAAAAAATTTTATTGAACATCAGCAAAAAGAATCAACGCAAAAGCACGTTCCTGTGATTTAAAAAAATTATATTCGTGCGCACAAAGTTTCTGTGTCAGGACCGCGACTCAATGCCACATCGATCTAGCATGTAACACCTCATATCACTTTGCGGCCTCACGCACGGTATCCCCACGGGTGTCGCCTTACCTTTGCCCGGGACTGTTTGCACCTTTTGGCACACGTATATGATAGTGTCGCTAGCATCCATATGATAAGGAGCCCGGGCTGACATGGCTAGTCGTAAACCCAAAGTGGCACAAACTTACAGGGACAGGCATCCATGACCCAGCATCGAATGTGTCGGTCATCAGCGAGTGAATCCAGGCTGTAGCACTGGGCTAGCAGGACTCCGGTGAATCGGGCTGTAGCGGGCTAACAGGACTCTGGTATTCATCGCGTGACATTTCCCTGAAGGGACAGACACAGGAACGAAGAAGGACACATGCCGGCCAGCCTAAGTGTTCCAGAGCAGTAGCAAGCTACCATGGCTCAGTGGAAGCACTAGGAGACATTTCCCGGTAAGAGAGGCTACTAAGGATAAACAACTAGATAGTCAGATCCCACACATACCAAGCATTTCAATAACATACACACAATATGCTCGATATGTGCAAATACAACATGGGATCACAACATGACTCTACAACTCAAGTACGTATTCATTAGGCTCCGAGGAGCGAGATATTACGAACACGGGTCTCATGACCCAACATTCAGAGCATACAAGTCAAAGCACAAGCGGAAGCTTAACATGTCTGAGTATAGATAACTACAATGAAAAAGGCTGAGAAGCCTAACTATCTACCAGATCCCGCCGAGGGCACAAGATCGTAGCTGAGGTAACAAGCTAAACGTCAAAGTCCACGCGGAACTACTAGCGAGACTGAAGTCTCTCTGCAAAAACGTAAAATAGACAAACGTGAGTACAAATGTACCCAGCAAGACTTACATCAGAACTAACTCCATATGCATCATTATCAACAAAGGGGGTGGTGGAGTTTAACTGCAGCAAGCCAGCTTTGACTTGGTGGCTAACCTGAACTACGACTGCAAGTAACTCTTTTGAGCTGGCGCACACGAGTCCACATATTCACCATATCAATACACCACTATGGATCCGCTCCCGTCTCCCTACGAGAACGCCATCCATAGCACTCACACTTATCTTGCGCATTTTAGAGTATCCACTTTCACTTGTCTATGAACTGTACAGGCAACCCAGAAGTCCTTTACCGCGGACACGGCTATTCGAATAAATCATATTAACCCTGCAGGAGTGTACTTCTTCACACACGCTCTCACCACTTACCGCCGTTTACACGACATGTACTCGGAAACCTTCAAGCGGAAGCCCAGCGAGGGTGTCGGCCATGACCTGACTAACCACACAAGTCTCTAGTCTAGGTTTATCGCCTATTCGGGTTCCATCCGCAAGGAGATCCGGCCGGGGTGTCGCTCACGGCCCCAAACGATGTGAGCAGGGTTCCCAAGCCCACCATCCGGGTGCCACTTGGTACACCGTGCCACTGTGCCTAGTCTGTCCCAAGCCCACCTGTACCGGGTGCCACCTGGTAGACTACTAACACTACCTACAAACACCAGAAAGTAGTTGCAACTCCTGGACAGAGATCATGTTGATTAATAAGTCGAGAGGGGTCGAGTTACCGGAACCCAATGTGTGGTAGTAACTGTTCATGGATCACAAACAGAGAACTCAGTTCCCGAGGACGGCTGCAATGAGACAACCCACCATGTACTCCTACATGGCCTCTCACCGCTACCTTTACCAAATCGTGTTCACACACTTAGCTCACACACAGTAGGACATGTTCCCACACCTCCAATTCATCCCCGATGAATCAGACCTGACTCAACTCTAAGCAGTAGCAGGCATGAAAAACAAGCATGTATGAGTAGGCACGTTAGGGCTCAAACAACTCCTACTCATGCTAGTGGGTTTCATCTATTTACTGTGGCAATGAGGATAAGGGGTTCAACTACCGCAGCATGTAACAGTTGAATCGTTGTTGTCCTAATACAGTAAAAGAGAGCAGAGCGAGAGAGTGGGTTTGTATCGGAATGAACAAGGGGGTTTTGCTTGCCTGGCACTTCTGAAGATAATATAGTTCTTCATCGGTGTCATCGAACTCATCGTCGGTACCACGTCTATTGAGAGGGGACAAACACCGGCAAACAAGGAAGAACACAATCAATGCAATGCACAATATGATGCATGATCATGACATGGAAATATGCTGTGACTTGAGCTAATGTAACTAGCAACAGATTAAATGAAGTTGGTTTGAATACAAGATTCAAATTCAAACTCCATATGTGATTATTCAAATGTCATTTAATTGATTTGACCTAAACAGTGAACAAAAGTTGTTCTAACATGCATGAAAATGGTACGGATGGATATATTGGATTTTTCTGATCATTTTTCATATATAATTTATTTCATTTGGAGTTACGGTTGAATTTCTATGAATTTTAGAAGTTTGTACTATTTTCTGGAATTTCCTAAAAAGATTAAATCCAGAAAATGATTAACTGCGTCAGCACTACGTCACTGTCACGTCAGCAGGTCAACGGGGCGGTCCAGGTCAAACTGACCAGTGGGTCCCGCATGTCAGTGTTATTAGTCTAACTAATTTTTAGTTAGTCCTAATCCTAACTTAATTAGTAGGCGGGTCCCATTTGTCATTGACCTAGAGGGTTCAAACTGGGCCCACCCGGGGTCAACTTGGTCAGCAGGTCAAACCTGCCGGCGTTGAGCCGCCGGCGAGGCCGAGACGGCGGAGAGGCTCGGATATTTCCCTCCGACGACCAAATTAGCGGCCGAGACCACCTACAGAGAGCTGGCACTCTCGCGCATCCATTGGAGCAAGCGAGAGAGGCTGCGGTGAAGTGAGCTCGCCGGAGTCGAGCTCGGGGCAGCGGCCGGAGCTCGGGTAATGACGGGTTCGGCGCTACGGTGCAAGGCAGGGGGAGCTAGTGGGCGCTACGGACTCCTGGTGGTGCGCTGAGTGCAACGGTGAGCCTGGCTTCGAGCCACTGTGGCTCTAGCCACGACGGTGCCATGGCTGGTGGCGGGGAGCTTTCGGGCGCGGTGGAGACGGCGGCTACGGAGGCCAAACGAGCACGGGAGCTAGGGGGAGAGGAAGAGGAGCTCACAGCGGGGTCGGAGAGGGGGTCAGCTAGCTCGGGAAGGCCTTATGGACGACGAATCGGCGGCGACGATCTCCGGTGACCCGAGGAGGAAGAAGGGGTCGGGGCGGCGCTTCAGGGGTCTTCCAGTCGCGTGGCTCGGTGAGGAGGTTGGTGACGAGGCACAGGAGCTCGGGAGCAGCTCGGGGCATCGTCGGGACGGCGGTGGTCGCGGCAACGGCGAACGACGGCGGTGGTCGCGGCAACGGCGAACGGCGGCGGTGGGCGTGTTCGGTGGCATCGTAGGGAGAGAGCAGAGGAGGGAGAAAGATCCAGGGAGAGATGAGAGGGGTGCAGGGGGTGCTGGGCGTCTCCGTGGCGCATCTGGAGGAGTCGGGGTGGAGGAAGCAGGCAGGGAGCTGGCCACGGCGATTGCACGCGCGGTGACACGCCTCTGCCTACTAGCAGAGGTTGAAGGTGACCGCTTCGCCCTGGTGGGCTGGGCCTCAGTTACAGTGCTGGGTCAGCTGGGCTGCCAGGTGAGCGCCAGGTAAGTTCTCTCTCTCTCTTTTATTTTAGTTTTTCTATTTCTGTTATTTTGTTTCGGTTTAGTTTGGAAACTAATCCATTTTAAATATTTCTGTAAATTTTTATGTGAGCTCAGAGAGCTAGTCCAAGGTCACATGCAAACTTACAAAATATTTGAACATTATTTCTTATATAGCAGAAATAATTCCAACCCAAATATATTATTGATTTAAATCAAAGACCCAAAATAAATTATTTCTGTGACTCTAAAAATATTGGTTTGAATTTTACCTCACGCCAATATTTTCACAGAATAACAGGATCATTTTCTGGACTCATTTGATGAGATTTAATTGTTGGTTATTTTTAGAGGTTTTCTGAGGCTTTTGAAAATTCCTCAATTCAAGTTTCATTTGAATTTAAACATGATGCTCACATGGAAGGGCTAGCCTAGTGCATACCAGAACTAGGGATGTGACAGCTCACCCCTACTAAATAAGAATCTCGTCCCGAGATTCAAGCATAGGGTAAGATGAAGGGGGATCGCAAACTAACATAATCTTCACGATCCAGGTGGCACTTCAAAGAACGTTGACTCGATCACCATCATTGTCTTGATGTCTTGCCCCGAGAACTCCAGCTAACATGACAATGAAAGGGAAAGGAAAACTCTAGAGGGATCGATCTTATCGAATGTCGAACAACTCATGATCAACTCACGGAGTGGGACACTGAAACATCTCTCGAGCTGAGACACAAAGCATTCGTCCAGAGGGATGGAGTGAAACACATGACAAAGGTTCACTAGGTAGGCAATATTCCACACCTAAGAAGGTGGTGAACGGTTGTCGATGTAGCGAGGAATTGAGTTGCCATGATACCATAACGATGCACCTTAGGGAAGGTGACTCGTAGAAATATCCCCTTAAGTGGCAAAAGAATTACCTTTGATTCAGAGATCATTGAAACTCTTTATACCAGCCTAAGGCAATTCTCGAGCGACCATTTGGAGGGGTTCGGTAGAATGTCATACCCAGATTAGAATGGATGATGTGGATTACCTTGTTGAAAACAACACAAGGGATGATTTTAGTAACTGGGGAGAAGCTCAACAGTAGAGAGCGAGTCCACTGTTTGAAAAGTTATAGCATAACCAAGGAAATTGAGAGCAATCCCAGTTAGTGCTGATGATAACACCTAGCGCTTATGCGTGCTCTCAAGAACTTGAGCATTTCCATGTTCATCAAGGTTTTACCAATATCCGTGTCAAGGATCCTGGTAACACAATGTACTACCATGATGAACAGCGATGGACGATGCAGATGCAAAGGAGGATAACCTTCTCAGATTTCACCTTAGCGATGCCAAGGAACAAAACCTGGATGATCGACCGAGAGACATTTAGAACTCCGTTTCTAATGTTCTCCTTGATGTGCTAGCGTAACCCATTCATAGATATGGTTTCATATCTAGAAAATCAAGTAAAAGGTCAGACTTCGGGAGCACAACAATCCATAAGGAACAACTACTGGAATAAGTTCTACGAGATCCTTATGGGGAGGTGGTGAACTTCCTCAAACAAGATACTACAATAATAGGTCTTCCGGTTGGGTGTGTTGGCCGCGACGTCCATTTTACCAGGTTACAGAGAGACCAATATTGTAGTTCTTGGGAGACGTTCCAACCATCATATCAGCCTGAGATTCAGATCTGGTTGGTGTCAGGATATTCTAGACTCATCAAGTCTAGAAGGAAAAATGACAGTTTGCAGCACAAATCAATGAGATAACGTTGCGAGATTCTTGGGAAATGAACTACGGTAGCAAGCTCCAAAACATGAGCTGGTTCTGCTACATACATGTGAACACGCTATCCCAGACAAGCATGACCACGTAGTAGTCTTATAATAAAACACTACTGAGTTCAGGTTGGGAACCATCATCGGGGATATCGAAATCTTGTGCATTACCATGGATTAGCACTTAACTCCTTTTCCTGAACAAATCAGTCAGTGGCTTGGTGTGCTAAGGAATCCATATGGAGTGGAGGTAATTAATCTACAAACCATAGAATACATTCGCACATGCATAACTGACTTGGGATGGTACCAGAGGAAACAAAACCAATCTTTCTCGAACTCACGACGGCAACTTGCACCAAATGCACATGAATTCGAGGAAGTCACTTCTTCCATCCAAGCATAAGCTTCATGAACGGAACACGAAGGCAATGTTTACAAAGTTTCCAACACTAGCTCAATGTTCAACATGTATCATGGAGGAGACAAAATGCTGCTGATGGGCTCAACCACAACTCATCGTAATTTCCATATCACTGGACTCCCACCATTATGTGAACACGGTGATAGCATTGGTCAGACCAAAAGATGTAATGGTGTATGCTCGAGGGATCAACCACGAGTAAGACAACATTACGAACATCGTTGGTTCTGATTTGATTTGAGGACAGCCCATACTCGAATCAAAGATGGGGTAAGACAATAGGTCCAACAACTGATCATGAGGTCAGTCGATGAAAATATCAACTTTCTTCAATACACACATACAAAGGATATCCCTTTGAAATGAACTAAGTCAGGTAAGCTTTTATCTTACAACTCTCCAAGTTGTTGTTTAGCTTGACCAACTAGCTCAGGGGTATCCCACACAGATTCTTGGAGAAGGGGTGGTTTACAAGAAACCAACTTGATCACGAGCTCAACATAATAGTCAGGTGACGACCTGGTGATACTTCCGAGAAGATATTCGGAAAATCACGAACCAACGATATGTTACTAAGCTCAAGAACAATCTTGCTTTTCAGGGCAAGACGATATGATCAAATGAGCGAGGACTTAACAAAATCCTAACTCATCGATCGAGGAGTGCACCAGGAAAGTGGACTAGGTAGCACGATCAACCTTAGGGTGATGATTCAATAATCAACTCGCTAAGGATGAGGTTATTGTCCATTTAACTACCAAGCAACGGAGTTGCTAGGAGTATTGATTTCACACACCACGATTCACTTGTCGGCATTCTGGTTGCGACAACACGGAACTGAGGAATGAGTAATGATGGCCAGAAGTATCACTACGTCAAGAATTCACAAGAGCCGGTGCAATTCTCATGAAAATCCTGACATAAAGACGGTAATACTTCCGGGTAGAATAGAATCAAAAGCTGGGTTGGCATTTTGATCTGCGGAGCACAACTATTTTGACCCAATCCTGGATATGGATGAGGTACTGGAATTTGTTTATCCTAGTCATTCCGGAATAGAATGGCTCGATGGACCACAAGAATAATAGGCATCGATAACACGAATGCACGACATAAACTTGGCTATCAAGTGATAGACAAGGATCGGAATACAACTACAGAGGGACAACTCAAAGGAACATATATCTTTATGAGTTGTGGATGCATAGGGTAGTATGTCGAACAAGTTCAACATATTTCTTCCGGATAACCCATGCTGGACAGGCAGATTCACAATATAGAATGGAGAACTCATCAAGAGCACTCTGGTTGTGATCTTTTGGTTCAAAAGAACTCCTGCCAAGAATGGTTCATGGTATTTGGAAGAAGGAAATACCACGAACATCGAGGACTGATGCAAAGGTTACTAATAACCTAAAGGAACGAGCAAACACTATCAACATGAGGTGAGTAGGGTGGATCTCGGGTTCAAAACCCAAGGAGTAGAATACCTACTACTAAGTGGCATCACGGGATGCTTTCGAGAGTAAAGGCCAGAATCATCACACTGGGAACACAAATCATGCCTAGCTTACTAGGTGATACTCTAGACACCTAGGGTCATAATAAAAACTCCGACATATATGTTAAGGCAACAAAGTACCTCAACTCACTGATTAGTGTGGTTAATCTGGCCCAAAGGACATCGGAACAGGAGGAAGGGATTTTGCAAATGCTTTAGACTATTTAGAAACCTGGGATGACTCGGATAGCATAACGGCTGTAAATGCTCCAAAGGATTTAAGACATCCTACAAAATGGTGGCATAGCCACTCAGAAGCACAATATCAAGGTTTTTGATATCAACAGTTAACATACGGAAGTAGTAGGAACTGAACAAAGGCTTAAATCCATCAATCCTATAAGTCTACGGATTAGTAACACGTGATCCTGATAGAAAGAAGAGAAAACCTAATTCCTTAACCCCGTAGGAAAGATAAGATGACTCAGATCAGAAGGGCATAAGGTATAAGGAGTAAAAAGAGCCTTACGTTCCATCCCACAATCAATTCCCTTATATAACTAAAGAATTTCTAGACTCAACTTCGACCAGTTTGGCTTGGTAATCCTACAGGCAGTCAGGCTCTGATACCAAAGCTGTCAGCACCCCGACTCAATGCCACATCGATCTAGCATGTAACACCTCATATCACTTTGCGGCCTCACGCACGGTATCCCCACGGGTGTCGCCTTACCATTGCCCGGGACCGTTTGCGCCTTTTGTCACACGTATATGATAGTGTCACTAGCATCCATATGATAAGGAGCTCGGGCTAACATGGCCAGTCGTAAACCCAAAGTGGCACAAACTTACAGGGACATGCATCCATGACCCAGCATCGAACGTGTCGGTCATCAGCCAGTGAATCCAGGCTGTAGCACTAGGCTAGCAGGACTCCGGTGAACCGGGCTGTAGCGGGCTAACAGGACTCCGGTATTCATCGCGTGACATTTCCCCGAAGGGACGGACACAGGAACGAAGAAGGACACATGCCGGCCAGCCTAAGTGTTCTGGAGCAGTAGCACGCTACCATGGCTGAGTGGAAGCACTAGGGGACATTTCCCGGTAAGAGAGGCTACTATGGATAAACAACTAGATAGTCAGATCCCACACATACCAAGCATTTCAATAACATACACACAATATGCTCGATATGTGCAAATACAACATGGCATCACAACATGACTCTACAACTCAAGTACTTATTCATTAGGCTCCGAGGAGCGAGATATTACAAACACAGGTCTCATGACCCAACATTCAGAGCATACAAGTCAAAGCACAAGCGGAAGCTTAACATGTCTGAGTACAGACAACTACAATGAAAAAGGCTGAGAAACCTAACTATCTACCAGATCCCGCCGAGGGCACAAGATCGTAGCTGAGGTAACAAGCTAAACGTCGAAGTCCACGCGGAACTACTAGCGAGACTAAAGTCTCTCTGCAAAAACGTAAAATAGGCAAATGTGAGTACAAATGTACCCAACAAGACTTACATCAGAACTAACTACATATGCATCATTATCAACAAAGGGGGGGTGGAGTTTAACTGCAGCAAGCCAGCTTTGACTCAGTGTCTAACCTGAACTACGACTGCAAGTAACTCTTTTGAGGTGGCGCACACGAGTCCACATATTCACCATATCAATACACCACTATGGATCCGCTCCCGTCTCCCTACGAGAACGCCATCCATAGCACTCACACTTATCTTGCGCATTTTAGAGTATCCACTTTCACTTGTCTATGGACTGTACAGGCAACCCAGAAGTCCTTTACCGCGGACACGGCTATTCGAATAGATCATATTAACCCTGCAGGGGTGTACTTCTTCACACACGCTCTCACCACTTACCACCACTTACACGACATGTACTCGGCAACCTTCAAGCGGAAGCCCAGCGAGGGTGTCGGCCACGACCTGACTAACCACACAAGTCTCTAGTCCAGGTTTATCACCTATTCAGGTTCCATCCGCAAGGAGATCCGGCCGGGGTGTCGCTCACGGCCCCAAACGATGTGAGCAGGGTTCCCAAGCCCACCATCCGGGTGCCACTTGGTACACCATGCCACTTTGCCTAGTCTGTCCCAAGCCCACCTGTACCGGGTGCCACCTGGTAGACTACTAACACTACCTACAAACACCAGAAACTAGTTGCAACTCCTGGACAGAGATCACGTTGATTAATAAGTCGAGAGGGGTCGAGTTACCGGAACCCAATGTGTGGTAGTAACTGTTAATGGATCACAAACACAGAACTCGGTTCCTGAGGACGGCTGCAATGAGAGAACCCACCATGTACTCCTACATGGCCTCTCACCGCTACCTTTACCAAATCGTGTTCACACACTTAGCTCACACACAGTAGGACATGTTCACACACCTCCAATTCATCCCCGATGAATCAGACCTGACTCAACTCTAAGCAGTAGCAGGCATGACAAACAAGCATGTATGAGTAGGCACATCAGGGCTCAAACAACTCCTACTCATGCTAGTGGGTTTCATCTATTTACTGTGGCAATGACAGGTCATGCAGAGGATAAGGGGTTCAACTACCGCAGCATGTAACAGTTGAATCGTTGTTGTCCTAATGCAGTAAAAGAGAACAGAGCGAGAGAGTGGATTTGTATCGGAATGAACAAGGGGGTTTTGCTTGCCTGGCACTTCTGAAGATAATATAGTTCTTCATTGGTGTCATCGAACTCATCGTCGGTACCACGTCTATTGAGAGGGGACAAACACCGGCAAACAAGGAAGAACACAATCAATGCAATGCACAATATGATGCATGATCATGACATGGCAATATGCTGTGATTTGAGCTAATGTAACTAGCAACAGATTAAATGAAGTTGGTTTGAATACAAGATTCAAATTCAAACTCCATATGTGATTATTCAAATGTCATTTAATTGATTTGACCTAAACAGTGAACACAAGTTGTTCTAACATGCATGAAAATGGTACGGATGGATAGATTGGATTTTTCTGATCATTTTTCATATATAATTTATTTCATTTGGAGTTACGGTTGAATTTCTATGAATTTTAGAAGTTTGTACTATTTTTCGGAATTTCCTAATAAGATTATATCCAGAAAATGATTAACTACGTCAGCACTACGTCACTGTCACGTCAGCAGGTCAACGGGGCGGTCCAGGTCAAACTGACCAGTGGGTCCCGCATGTCAGTGTTATTAGTCTAACTAATTTTTACTTAGTCCTAATCCTAACTTAATTAGCAGGCGGGTCCCATTTGTCATTGACCCAGAGGGGTCAAACTGGGCCCACCCGGGGTCAACTAGGTCAGCAGGTCAAACCTGCCGGCGTTGAGCCGCCGGCGAGGCCGAGACGGCGGAGAGGCTCGGATATTTCCCTCCGACGACCAAATTAGCGGCCGAGACCACCTACAAAGAGCTGGCACTCTCGCGCATCCATTGGAGCAAGCGAGAGAGGCTGCGATGAAGTGAGCTCGCCGGAGTTGAGCTCGGGGCAGCGGCCGGAGCTCGGGCAACGACGGGTTCGGCGCTACGGTGCAAGGCAGGGGGAGCTAGTGGGCGCTACGGACTCCTGGTGGTGCGCTGAGTGCAACGGTGAGCGTGCCTTCGAGCCACCGTGGCTCTAGCCACGACGGCGCCATGGCCGGCGGCAGGGAGCTTTCGGGCGCGGTGGAGACGGCGGCTACGGAGGCCAAATGAGCACGGGAGCTAGGGGAGAGGAAGAGGAGCTCACAGCGCGGTCGGAGAGGGGGTCAGCTAGCTCGAAGAGGCCCTGTGGACGACGAATCGGCGGCAACAATCTCCGGTGACCCGAGGAGGAAGAAGGGGTTGGGGACAGCGCTTCAGGGGTCTTCCAGTCGCGTGGCTCGGTGAGGACGTTGGTGACGAGGCGCAGGAGGTCGGGAGCAGCTCGGGGCATCGTCGGGACGGCGGTGGTCGCGGCAATGGCGAACGGCGCCGGTGGGCATGTTCGGTGGCATCGTAGGGAGAGAGCAGAGGAGGGAGAAAGGTCCATGGAGAGGGGAGAGGGGTGCAGGGAGTGCTGGGTGTCTCCGTGGCGCATCTGGAGGAGTCGGGGTGGAGGAAGCAGGCAGGGAGCTGGCCACGGCGATCGCGCGCGCGGTGACACGCCTCTGCCTACTGGCAGAGGTTAAAGGCGACCGCTTCGCCCTGGTGGGCTAGGCCTTAGCTACAGTGCCGGGCCAGCTGGGCTGCCAAGTGAGCGCCAGGTAAGTTCTCTCTCTCTCTCTTTTATTTTAGTTTTTCTATTTCTGTTATTTTGGTTTGGTTTAGTTTGGAAACTAATCCATTTTAAATCTTTCTGTAATTTTTATGTGAGCTCAGAGAGCTAGTCCAAGGTCACATGCAAACTTACAAAATATTTGAACATTATTTCTTATATAGCAGAAATAATTCCAACCCAAATATATTATTGATTTAAATCAAAGACCCAAAATAAATTATTTCTGTGACTCTGAAAATATTGGTTTGAATTTTACCTCACGCCAATATTTTCACAGAATAACAGGAACATTTTCTTGGACTCATTTGATGAGATTTAAATGTTGGTTATTTTTAGAGGTTTTCTAAGGCTTTTGAAAATTCCTCAATTCAAGTTTCATTTGAATTTAAACATGATGCTCACATGGAAGGGCTAGCCTAGTGCATACCAGAACTAGGGATGTGACATTCTGTTTTTCAGCAGAATCAAATCAACTATCATCGTAGGTTATCCTATAGGTTCTACTAGGCACAAACACTAATTAAAAGATAAAACCACATACAAACAGAGGCTAGATGGATTATTTATTCCTAAACAGAAGCAAAAACAAAAACACAAAATAAAATTGGGTTGCCTCCCAACAAGCGCTATGGTTTAACGCCCCTAGCTAGGAATAAAAGCAAGGATAGATCTAGGTATTGCCATCTTTGGTAGGCAATCCATAAGTGGCTCTCATGATAGATTCATATGGTAATTTTATTTTATTTCTATGGAAGTGTTCCATGCCCTTCTTTAAGGGAAATTGGAATCTAATATTCCCTTCCTTCATATCAATAATTGCACCAATCGTTCTAAGGAAAGGTCTACCAAGAATAATAGGACATGAAGGATTGCAATCTATATCAAGAACGATAAAATCTACGGGCACATAATTCCTATTTGCAACAATAAGAACATCATTAATTCTTCCCATAGGTTTTTTACTAGTGGAATCCGCAAGATGCAAGTTTAGAGACCAATCATCAAAATCACGGAAATCTAGCAAATCACACAAAGCTTTGGGAATAGTAGAGACACTAGCACCCAAATCACACAAAGCATGAAACTCATAATCTTTAATTTTAATTTTAATACTAGGTTCCCACTCATCATAGAGTTTTCCAGGGACAGAAACTTACAACTCAAGTTTTTCTTCATAAGATTGCATCAAGGCATCAACAATGTGTTTGGTAAAGGCCTTATTTTGACTATAAGCATGAGGAGAATCCAGCACGGATTGCAACAAGGAAATACAACCAATCAAAGAGCAATTTTCATAATTAAATTCCTTGAGATCTAATATAGTGGGTTTAGCAACAACTAAGTTTGTATTTCTTTCAATCCCACTTTCATCAAATTCATCATCAAGATCTAGAAACTCTGAATTCTTAGAACGTCTTCTAGGTAAAGGAAGATCATATTCAGTTTCATCAAGATTCATATTGCAAAACAAGTATTTGATAGGGGACACATCAATAACTTTTAGATCTTCATCTTGATTTTCATAGGAATTGGAAGAACACGCTTTAATAAAGGCATCTTTGGAAGCACGCATCCTAGCGGTTCTTTCTTTGCACTCATCAATGGAAATTCTCATGGCTTTGAGAGACTCATTGATATCATGCTTAAGAGGAATAGATCTAAGCTTTAAAGACACAATTTCAAGAGAAATTCGATCAACGTTCCTGGCCAAATCATCAAATTTAAGCAATTTCTCTTCAAGCAAAGCATTAAAATTCTTTTGTGAATTCATAAACTCTTTAACACTACTCTCAAATTCAGAGGGCATCGTATTAAAATTTCCATAAGAGTTGTTGTAGGAATTTCAATAATTATTAGAAGGATTACTAGGATAAGGCCTAGGATTAAAATTCCCTCTATACGCGTTGTTTCCAAAACTATTCCTACCAACAAAATTCACATCCATAGATTTCATTATTATTCTCAAGTAAAGTAGATAAAGGCATATCATTGGGATCAAGAGGAGTATTTTTAGGAGCAAACATCTTCATAAGTTCGTCCATCTTTTCACTCAAAACATTGATTTCTTCTATAGCATACATTTTTTTACTAGAGGATCTTTCGGTGTGCCATGGAGAATAATTAGCCATAATATTATCAAGCAATTTGGTAGCATCTCCTAACGTAATTTCCATAAAAGTGCCTCCCGCGGCCGAATCTAAAAGATTTCTAGAAGAAAAATTCAATCCGGCATAAAAAAATTCTATGATCATCCATAAATTCAAACCATGAGTAGGGCAATTGCGAAGCATTAATTTCATTCTTTCCCAAGATTGGGAAACATGCTCATGATCAAGTTGTTTAAAATTCATGATATCGTTCCTAAGAGTAATGATCTTAGCGGGAGGAAAATACTTAGAGATAAAAGCATCTTTGCACTTGTTCCAAGAATCAATACTATATTTAGGCAAAGACGAAAACCAAACTTTAGCACGATCTCTAAGTGAAAACGGAAAAAAACTTCAATTTGACAATATTGTTATCTTTATCTTTATTCTTTTGCATATCACACAAATCAATAAAATTATTTAGATGAGTAGCGGCATCTTCACTAGGAAGGCCGGTGAATTGATCTTTCATAACAAGATTCAGCAAAGCGGTATTGATTTCACAAGACTCATCATTATTAAGAGGAGCAACCGGAGTACTAAGGAAATCGTTATTATTGGTATTCGAGAAGTCACACAATTTGGTATTATCTTGCGCCATGCCAACAAGTAATCCAACACACCAGCAAATAGAAAGGCAACGGGAAAAAGGCAAACGGGAAAGAGAGGAGATTGGGAAAGAGAGGGCGAATAAAATTGCAAGGGTGAAGTGGGGGAGAGGAAAACGAGAGGCTAATGACAAATAATGTAATGCGAGAGATAGGGATTGTGATGAGTACTTGGTATGGTTGACTTGCTTGCATGAGCCTCCCCGGCAACGGCGCCAGAAATTCTTCTTGCTACCTCTTGAGCACTGCGTTGGATTTCCCCGAAGAGGAGAGGATGATGCAGCAAAGTAGCGTAAGTATTTCCCTTAGTTTTTGATAACCAAGGTATCAATCCAGTAGGAGACCACGCACAAGTCCCTCGTACCTACACAAAACGATAGCTACTCGCAACCAACGCGATTAGGGGTTGTCAATCCCTTCACGGTCACTTACGAGAGTGAGATCTGATAGAGATGATAAATAATATTTTTGGTGTTTTTGATAGATAGATGCAAAGTAAAAAGTAAAAGGCAAAGTAAAAACAAAGCAAGTAAATAAAGCGATAGAGATTGATATGATGAGAATAGACTCGGGGGCCATAGGTTTCACTAGTGGCTTCTCTTAAGAGCATAGATATTCTACGGTGGGTGAACAAATTACTGTTGAGCAATTGACAGAACTGAGCATAATTATGAGCATATCTAGGCAATGATCATGTATATAGGCATCACGTCCGAGACAAGTAGATCGAAAGGATTCTGCATCTACTACTATTACTCCACTCATCAACCGCTATCCAGCATGCATCTAGAGGATTAAGTTCAAAACAGAGTAACGCCTTAAGCAAGATGACATGATGTAGAGGGATGAATTCATGCAATATGATAAAACCCCCATCTTGTTATCCTCGATGGCAAAAATACAATACGTGCCTTGCAACCCTTTCTGTCACTGGGTGAGGACACCGCAAGATTGAACCCAAAGCTAAGCACTTCTCCCATTGCAAGAACTACCAATCTAGTTGGCCAAACCAAAAAGGATCATTCGAAGAGACTTGCAAAGATAACTCAATCATACATAAAAGAATTCAGAGAAGAATCAAATATTTTCCATAGATAATACTAGATCATAAACCCACAATTCATCGGTCTCAACAAACACACCGCAAAAAGAAGATTACATCGAATAGATCTCCACAAGAGTGGGGGAGAACATTGTATTGAGATCCAAAAAGAGAGAAGAAGCCATCTAGCTACTAGATATGGACCCGAAGGTCTGAAGTAAACTACTCACACTTCATCGGAGGGGCTATGGTGTTGATGTAGAAGCCCTCCGTGGTGGATGCCCCCTCCGGTGGAGCTCCGGAACAGACCCCAAGATGGGATCTCGTGGATACAGAAGGTTGCGGTAGTGGAATTTGGTTTTTGGCTCCTGTTCTGATCGTTCGGGGATACGTAGGTATATATAGGAGGAAGGAGTACGTCGGTGGAGCAATAGGGGGCCCACGAGGTAGGGGGCGCGCCCAGGGGGGCGCGCCCTCCACCCTCGTGACCGCCTCTAGCACTTCTTGGAGTTGGGTCCATGTCTCCTGGATCACGTTCGGTGAGAAAATCACGTTCCCGAAGGTTTCATTCCTTTTGGACTCCGTTTGATATTTCGTTTCTTCGAAACACTGAAATAGGCAAAAAAACAGCAATTCTGGGCTGGGCCTCCAGTTAATAGGATAGTTCCAAAAATAATATAAAAGTGGAAAATAAAGCCCAATATAGTCGAAAATAGTAGATAAAGTAGCATGGAGCAATCAAAAATTATAGATACATTGGAGACGTATCACCCGCACGCCCACGCCCAGGCCACCTCCTGCTTGCCGCTGCTTTTGGAGGCCGCTAAGACCGCCACGCAAACCCTGGATCCCTCTCTCACTCTCTCTTGAGCTCTCCACCCTCCCCGGCTCTCTCTTCCTCCCTTCGCTGTGAGCACCGAGAGCGCGCCGTCGCCGTAGCCATGGCTACCGGCCACCACCCGCTAAACCAGCATGACCACGAGCTCCGCCACGATGCCTTAGAGCTACACGTTGATGCACGCGACCGCGGGAGCCCTGCAGCGTCATCCCCAACCTCATCTTCAACCTCTGACCACCGGATACCTCACCGTTGATTCGCGGCAACCAACGCGTCCCGGGCCCCGCCGTCTGCACTATCCTCCTCGCCGTGAGCCTCTCTCCGTTTCACCATGTTCCCCTGCTCGCGCTCAACCCCTAGCTTACCTCCCCATCACACCCGCAAACTCCTTGCCGCCGGTGATGTCACCGACCCAGCCATGGCTCGCTTCCGTCGCATCTGGGTGCGTAGTGGATCTCCTGGAGTTCCCAGGAGCCCGTAGAGCACTTCATCCGGTGACCCCGTGAGTCACAGCCTCGCCCGCCTCATCCCCGTGTTCCAGCCATGGCAGATGAGCTCGCCGCCGGTGAACCAGGCCACCCCACGCCCAGCCGCATGCTCCCTGGATGCGGGTGAGCAAGGGCTCCCTTCTGATGCCCTTATCGTAGCAAGCGGGAGCCCTAAGCGCAACTCCGGCGAGCCACCGCCGCTCTGGGTCTTCGCAGTCATCTAACCGCCGGCGCATCCGATGTGGTCATCATTAGCGCTAATCCACCCTAATCAGCCACCTCACTGCCACTGACAGCGGGCCCCACATCCGGTGAAACCCAGTTAGCGCTGGATTTGATTGGGTTTGCCCAGTGTGTCACTGACTAGTGGGCCCCACTGGTCAGGTTTGACTGGACCGACCCAGTTGACCAGATGACGTCAGCATGACCTAGTGCTGATGCAGTAAAGCCTTTTCTAGAATTTAAATAAATCTAAATGATTTATTTATTTTGAGAAAATGCCCAAAACTTCTGAAAATCATAGAAAATCAACCATAACTCCAAACAAAATAATTTATATATTAAAAATTATTAGAAAAATCCAAAGAATCTGTTTACGGCATTTTCGTGCATGTTAGAACAACTTATGGCTACTGTTTAGGACAAATCAATTATAGGGCATTTAATCCATCACACATGGAGTTTTATTTTGAACCTTGGGTTCAAACCAACTTCATTTAACCTGTTGCTAGTTGCATTAGGCCAAATCACATCATATTGCCATGTCATAATCATGCATCATAATTGTTGCACTGCATTGATTGTGTTTCCTTCTGTGTTGCCGGTATTTGTTCCCTGTCGATAGACGTGGTTTCGACGATGAGTTTGATGACACCGATGAAGAAACTATATTATCTTCAGAATTGACAGGCAAGCAAAACCCCCTTGTTCATTTCGATACAATCCCACTCTCTCGCTCCTGCTCTCTATTACTCCATTAGGACAACAACGATTCAACGGTTACATGATGTGGTAGTTGAACCCCTTTCCTCTGCATGACCTGTCATTGCCACAGTAAATAGATGAAGCCCACTAGCATGAGTAGGAGTTGTTTGACCCCTGATGTGCCTACTCATTTATGCTTGTTTGTCATGCCTGCTACTGCTTAGAGTTGAGTCAGGTCTGATTCATTGGGGATGAGTTGGAATGGTGATGAACATGTCCTATTGTATGTGAGCTAAGTGTGTGAACACGATTTGGTAAACGTAGCGGTGAGAGTCGATGTAGGAGTACATGGTGGGTTGTCTCATTGATATTGTCCTCAAGAACTGAGTTCTCTGTTTGTGATCCATGACAGTTACTACCACACATTGGGTTTCGGTAACTCGACCCCTCTCGACTTATTAATCAGCCTGATCTCTGTCCAGGAGTTGCAACTAGTTTCTGGTGTTTGTAGGTAGTGCTAGTAGTCTACCAAGTGGCACCCGGTACAGGTGGGCTTGGGATAGACTAGGTGTAGTGGCATGATGCACCTAGTGGCACCCGGATGGTGGGCTTGGGAACCCTGCTCACATCGTTTAGGGCTGTGAGCGACACCCCGGTCGGATCTTCTTGCGGATGGAACCCGAATAGGCAATAAACCTAGACTAGAGTCTTGCGTGGTTAGTCAGGTCATGGCCGACACCCTCGCCAGGCTTCCGCTTGAAGGTTGCCGAGATACATGACGTGTACATGGCGGTAAGTGGCGAGAGCGTGTGTGATGAAGTACACCCTTGTAGGGTTAATATGATCTATTCAAATAGCCGCGCCAGCGATAAAGGGCATCTGGGTTGCCTATACAGTTCATAGACAAGTTAACGTGGATACACTTAAATACGCAAGATAAGCGTGAGTGCTATGGATGGCGTTCTCGTAGGGAGATGGGAGCGGGTCCGTAGTGGTGTATTGATATGGTGAATATGTGGACTCGTGTGCGCCACCTCAAAAGAGTTACTTGCGGTCATAATTCAGGATAGCCACTGAGTCAAAGCTGACTTCCTGCAGTTAAACCCCACCACCCCCTTTGTTGATAATGATGCATATGTAGATAGTTTTGATGTAACTCTTGCTGGATAAATTTGTACTCACGTTTGCTTAATTTATGTTTATGCAAAGAGACTTCAGTCTCCCTAGTAGTTCCGCATGGACTTCGACGTTTAGCTTGTTACCTCAGCTACGGTCTTGTGCCCTCGACAAGATCTGGTAGATAGTCAGGCTTCTTAGCCTTCTTCATTTGTAGATGTCTGTACTCACACCTGTTAAGCTTCTGTTTGTGCTTTGACTTGTATGCTCTGAATGTTGGGTCATGAGACCCATGTTTGTAATATCTCGCTCCTCGGAGCCTATTGAGTAAATATTTTGAGTCGTAGAGTCTTGTTGTGATGCCATGTTGTATTTGGGCATATCGGGCATATTGTGTGTATGCTATTGAAATGCTTGGTATGTGCGGGATCCGACAAACTAGTTGTTTATTCTTGGTAGCCTCTCTTATGGGGAAATGTCTCCTAGTGCTTCCACTGAGCTTGGTAGCTTGCTACTACTCCGAAACACTTAGGCTGGCCGGCATGTGTCCTTCTTCGTTCCTGTGTCTGTCCCTATGGGGAAATGTCACCCAGTGTCTACCGGAGTCCTGTTAGCCTGCTACAGTACGGATTCTCCAGAGTCCTGTTAGCCCAGCTGCTATAGGCCGGATTCACTCGCTGATGACCGACACATTCATTGTTGGGTCATGTATGTCTGTCCCTGTAAGTTAGTGCCACTTTGGGTTTACGACTAGTCATGTCGGCCTGGGTTCTTTGTCATACGGATGCTAGCGACACTATCATATACGTGAGCCAAAAGGCGCAAATGGTCCCGGGCCAGGTAAGGTGGCACCCGTGGGAATACCGTGCGTGAGGCCGCAAAGTGATACGATGTGTTACATGCTAGATCAGTGTGACTTAGGATCGGGGTCCTGACAAACAACTTCCTGCATAGATCAATCTTCCTCTTCTACTACTAGGGAAAACTCTAGTAGTAGCGTGGGTTTTAACGCTATTAGTAGCGCGGGTGGCCGCGCTACTAATAAGGCGCTACAGCTAACAGAGATAGTAGTAGCGCTCTATGTACCCGTGCTACTTGTATTGACCGTATCAGTAGCGGTTTTCCAACATGTGCTACTAATAAGTAGCTGTAGCGCTCTTCTTTGCCCGCGCTACTGCTTTATCTTTCAACATTTTTCCCTGCTTCCTGTTGATCTAGAACAGTACCCCGTTTCAATAAACTACAATTTCACATATACCAAATAACAATATCATTAACCACAATACCGTATAGTCATACAGTAGTCATACAATATCATTAAGCATTATAGGTACTCAGATATAGTCAACATGCATCCTCACACACATATATGTTTCATATAGGAGCATATATGATAAGAAGTACTAGACAGTCATAAAGCATATAGCAGTCTACTAGGGGTAGTCATACAGCCACACACACATATGTAGTTCTAGATGATATCAACGATGACCATCATCCTCAAGCCATGGCAGTGGGTGTTCCTGACAGTAACTAGGATGGCTTGTCCAATACGAAGATCCTTGCCAACGAGGAAATTCTTCCACCCAACCGAGCTGAAGTGTGTGCGACCGTCCGTGTCCACACCGTACACATAGGTGGTGACGGAGCCCCTTGCGGTAAGGCGTATTCCAGCAGAGCTTTCTTCATCAGGCTCGATACCACAACTCACAGATAGGCTCTTTGGCAATGTCTGAATAAGAAAAAGATATCAATTAATAAGTAGCCTCGCACATACTCTTGCAAATATATTTCTACTAAGTATAGGTTTCTACACTATGAAAAACAGTACTACATTTCTACTATGCTTGAATCTACTAAGTAAGCATGTAATCGGATTGTACACTAAGTATAACATACCATAACATACCGATCAACCATGGTACTTTTCAGGTGGGTCATGAATGGCACCCCGACAAAGTCAGCACGTGGCGGAATTATGTCCCATAGATTGCACACCTTGTCCTCGCTCAGCCTTATTTTCGAGTATAGATGGCTTCATCAAGTGGGTCCTCATAATCTTCATCCGTGTTGAGATAAATGATAGACAGCTTGGGTCTTTCTGCTGTGAAGAAGAACCTGGTCAACTCACCACAAGTGATACCCATGTGGGAGATGAAACGGTTCCATCCATATCCTCCGATCTGTGACATATTTCGTCCTTTCTCAACCTCCATAGTGTAGGGTCCCCCAGTAGCCTCAAAGGTCATAGTGTCTCCAGTCAGCTTGTTGAATTCCAACCTCACATTGCATGGGACAATCTGTGTATAAACAATGATATATACACAATGCATTAGTGCCAATAACACTAAAAACAAAATAGTTGTTACAAGTTTCATATATTTTGTTACCGCCGCAGGAAGAAAACTCGGCTGGAAGTAGATGTCGAACAACATGCCAGTTGCAAGGCCACTGGCGCATCTTGACTTGCACAGTCGACATGGTGGTGGTGGTGGTGGTGTCTCCATTTTTCTAAAGCAATATTAGAAAAGGATTAACCATCCACTTCAGTGGGAAAATTCGGCATGACCTTTGCTAAAAAAGGACATATCCAGCGCCTGAAATTTTCCTGAACGGAAATTAATAAACACTCCGGCAAAACATAGGCCACTCGGAGCTGTTACCTGCAAAAATGGTCACTTGGGCAAGCACATATCCTATTTGAGCAACACTAGATATACATGTTTATATCTACATCATATGAGCAATTCTTGAGCAACACTAAATAAACTAGTTGTACTAAAAAATCTACATCATCATCTATTCAAAATGGTCAATACCTAAAACATCTACATCATCATCCACTATTACTATTTCTTTTACTAAACCCTACAAATATGCCCTAAGTTTAGAATATAACAAGTACAGAACATTTTTTCAAATTCTACCAACTAAAAATTTCCATTACTAAAATTTCTAATCAAAAGACCTGAAATTTCCTATTCTATTCAAAACACCTCAAATAGGCTAAAAAATTATTCTATTACAGAACCTACATTCTACAATGTCTACATTCTAAAATCTACTTTTAAACTACCTACATTCTACAAGAATAGAGAGAAGGGAGGGAGGAGGGGTAGGAAGGAGGGAAGGAGGAGGGGTAGGAAGGAGGGAGGGAGGAGTGGGAGGAAGGAGGGAACATGCGGGAAGGATGGGGAGGGAGGAGGAGGGAGGTAGGAGGAGCTACCTCAGTGGCGGTGAT